>NC_080731.1:920740-980740 GCF_019097595.1 Hemibagrus wyckioides
ACACTGTTCAACACAGTACATCACCATAGCAACAACTACACTGTTCAACAACACAGTACATCACCATAGCAACAACTACACTGATCAACAACATAGTACATCACCATAGCAACAACTACACTGATCGACAACACAGTACATCGCCATAGCAACAACTACACTGATCAACAACACAGTACATCGCCATAGCAACAACTACACCGTTCAACAACACAGTACATCACCATAGCAACAACTACACTGATCAACACAGTACATCACCATAGCAACAACTACACTGTTCAACAACAACACAGTACATCGCCATAGCAACAACTACACTGTTCAACAACACAGTACATCGCCATAGCAACAACTACACCATTCAACAACACAGTACATCACCATAGCAACAACTACACTGATCAACACAGTACATCACCATAGCAACAACTACACTGATCAACACAGTACATCACCATAGCAACAACTACACTGATCAACACAGTACATCACCATAGCAACAACTACACGGATCAACACAGTACATCACCATAGCAACAACTACACTGATCAACACAGTACATCACCATAGCAACAACTACACTGTTCAACAACACAGTACATCACCATAGCAACAACTACACTGATCAACAACACAGTACATCACCATAGCAACAACTACACTGATCAACACAGTACATCACCATAGCAACAACTACACTGATCAACACAGTACATCACCATAGCAACAACTACACTGTTCAACAACACAGTACATCACCATAGCAACAACTACACTGATCAACAACACAGTACATCACCATAGCAACAACTACACTGATCAACACAGTACATCACCATAGCAACAACTACACTGTTCAACAACACAGTACATCACCATAGCAACAACTACACTGATCAACACAGTACATCACCATAGCAACAACTACACTGTTCAACAGTTCACAGTATGTCACAATAGCAACAACACTGCTCAACAACAACACAGTACATCGTCATAGCAACAACATAGTTTTATATCATAGTATGCGAACATCACACGAAGTCTGTTCTACAAAATCACAATATATCACCATGCCAACAAAACTGCTGTATAGCACAAAGCACCATGGCGATGACTGCACCGTCACGGTAAAAACAATACTATACTAAACATCATAGTACAACACCAACACAACAACACTGACCTACATCACAGTACATTCTTTTCTATCATCACCACAACACATCACATTAACTTCAATCACCATGACAACAACACAATCAAAGTGCATCGCCACAGCTACAACACAGAGCACATCACCACAGGAAGAACAAAGCAATGTAGCATCAAAGAACATCACCATGGCAACAAGCCCCTTCTGCAACATCACTGCGCATTACTATGGCAACAATACCATTGTACATCAGCATAGGGCAACAGAAAGGTATTTATATAGCGTCAAATCGCACCACTGACGCAATAACCCTGTTCTACAACATCAGAGTACTTCACCATGGCAACAAGGAATATAATACCACATCGAATTACATAATGAGAACAACATCAGCGTACCTCACCACAACAACTACACAGTCCTGCACCATCACACTACATCATCACAACAACATCCCTGATGTGCATCACCATGACAACAACACAACACTGTGATTACAGAAACAGTAACATGTAAATTTTTCTCAATTCTACACAAATTTGCATGGCACAATAAAGCAACAAATCCACACAAGTGGCTGGAATGATTCCTCAGACGGTGTTCAGTCAGACGTTTCTTCAGTTTCCCCTCACAACTCGGTTACATCTCATCCTGACAACATCCAGCCACTCATCACATGTGGAAAGAGACGTTCTGAAGATAAACACAGCTGGGAATGAAGTAGCAGACAGTGTTGGTGTATCTGATGAGTGTATGTAGCTCATACCGTGAGCTCGCTCTGCTAAACTAATCTGAGAATGAAGTTAGGAGGAAGGACATGTAAATCAACCAATCATGTAACTAGTTAGCTTTAGAAGCTACAGACAGGCCACGCCCACAAGCCATTGGAGAAATTTGTGAGTGCTGGGTAAAACTCTCACGAGCCGCTGTAGCTAGTTACTAAATAATAAGGTAATTACTGTAAGATAAGCTCGGACGTTAAAACCATGTATTTTTTTCACTGCTATCAGCTATTCAAGTGTTCATCGATGTCCACACAATATCATCATTCAGCTCGACTCTACTGTGTAATAATAGATTTCTTTTTTTTTTACTTAAAAAGCTTTTTAACACAAAAGAGAAAGATCTAACTGAGCTGCCAGAGTCATATTCGGAGTCAGAGTGATAAAACGCTGATGAAACCCTGATAAACCCTGCGGCTCGTATTGAATCAATCTGGCTTTTACAGAGAGAGAGAGAGAGAGAGAGAGAGAGAGAGAGAGAGGGAGAGAGAGAGAGGGAGAGAGGGAGAGAGGGAGAGAGGGAGAGAGAGGGAGAGAGGGAAAGATAAAGGCCTCTTGCCCTCCAGGTTTCAGCATTAATCTGTCTGCATCAGTCGGACTACGGAGCCGAATCTGAAAAACTGTTACACTAATTGCTTTCACAGCCGGCGTCATTTGTAAAGTGAAACACACACTGCGACTCGCACTTCTGCCCAAAAGGAACAGTTTATTTCACCTGATACACTGGTGATAAACTCCAGCCTGACATTTTCCCTTCTAATCTTTATTACAGACAGATTACTGCTGTAATTAATAAACATATATTTACAATATTATAATAACACTATTGTTATTATTATTATTATTATTATTAATAATAATAATAATAATAATAATAATAATAATAATAATAATATGGATATATGATATGGCACAAGAATGAATCACAATACATTACATTTTCGGAGGTATTAACGCTGTTAGCAAGAAAATCTGTCCGGGCAGAAAGAAGGAAAAAAAATCAATAAAAATAAAAGAGTTGACCACAAAAGCCTCCATAATGTACATGGATGAATGAGATAGCTATTTATTAGACGTGAGTCTGGTGTGATGCTACGTAATCATTAGCAGCTACAACTTTTATTTTTACCTGAGGAAAGTCTGAGGCTCATAAATCCACAACTCTAACTTCTTAATGAAACAGCATCCATTTTATACTTAATTTTGTTTTATACACACGGTATAAAAACACAGTGAGGGCAGAAATGAGACAGGACCATCCAGATGTACACTTTTTACCTCAGATGTGTTGATAAATGATTTTTAAAAAGTCCCAGATTTACTGAAATCGGGCTGTCATTACACTTAGCATCTACCGCTAACAAACTAACCTGTTCCACCATTGTGAGTGTGTTCAGAACTCAACTTGTAGATACCTGTAGGTCCAAACAAATACAGATTTGAATTAAATAAGCAAATAAACATTTGGTGTTCATGTGTTTAAAACCAGGGGATCACTGCTTTTAAGCAACTAGCTAGCTAACACCTGAGGGTAGCAATGTGTCTTGCCAGCACGTGGCATTTAAATGTTTTATACAGACACAGTGAGAGTGTAAATGGCACAGAACCATCTGGAACATTAACGTTTACCTCAGTTTTGTTGGTAAATTGCTACGAAAAGTAAGTTTCACTTAGCATTGACCGCTAAGCACACTTCAAGTGGATAAAATCTTGAGAACACTGTTGTTAGGCATCTGCGCCACTCAGATAATGACTAAAAGAGAGCTAGACTAAAGCTAGCAGTTTATTTAGCGAGGATCCAGGTGTTAAGTTGTTTACACAGACTTGGTGAAAAACAAAAACAAGACAGATTCATCCGGAAGATCAACTTTTACCTCAGATGGGTTGGTAAATTACTGAGAAATGATTCAGAACAGAAATACATTACACACTCAGCACTGCTGCTCGACTCGAAACAGAGAAAAACACTGACACAGCAACGGGTCAACAATCATAAATGCTATGGCTAAAATTTTTAAATTCAACATTATTTGATGTGAAAAATGAAAGAAGTGGTGTTAAAATAGCTTCTAAAAATCCTGTCACCTCTTACAGTAAGTTATCGTGTGTAAATTTCTATCAGGGTGCCATAAGCAGCGAGTTTAATATTATTACTTCATTACTATTTTAGTTATTTATTGTTTACTGAGTGATGGTTAAATGGTTAAATATCTGCCCTGTGGATGGCCAGAGTAATACAGTGGCGTTCATTTTTTTCCTCTACCAGCTCAGTAATGTTACCTCTCTGATTTTACATACTGCAGCTTTAATTTTTATTGGAGACATTTTCCATAAAGCGTGTCTGCACTTTTACTCAAACACAACTGCTTCTCCCTACGGAGATAAATATCCACCAGAAGAATGTGGAAGACCGTTACACTAATTGCTTTCACAGCCAGAGTCATTTGCAAAGCAAAACACACACACACACACAGGCTAATATTGGTCTTATTACTGTATGTGTGATTTATCAGCATACTGAGGGCCATTACAGTCACTCACAGGAACGCCCACTGTGTGTGTGTGTGTGTGTGTGTGTGTGTTTCCAAGAAGGCTGCTCTAGCTTTGAATAGGGATTTAAGTATTAGCCAGAACTATGTATGAGAGATATGACAGAAAGCAGCCCACTGTACAGTGAAATTAGCTCAGTGCTAATATGTGAGCTATATACACACACACACTTAACACACACACTAACACACACAGGTAGACAATCAGTGATCAAATATACCACATATATTTAGACTGAGATTAGTCAAGACTCTGACCTCAATTCTGGAAGTTTCTGGAAGCATTGAACCAAACCATCCAACATTGAGATTAATCATGAGCTCATATTTTTTTCCAGAGGAAATAAAATCAGTTGAAAAGTGGGCTAGGGTTATCATGCTAACAATTAAATAGCTAGGATGCAGTGTTGAGTGTTTTATACGCAGTGCAAAAAAACAACATAGAACCATCTGAAACACCAAAATTTACCTCAGATGTGTTCTTAATTACTAAGAAAAGACTGAAAAAACTCAAAGTACCCTGCAATTACATGTAGCATCAACTGCTAGCTAAATATACATGTGTTCTGCAACTCTGAGGAGACATTCTGAGCCATGTTGTTTATATGGAGAGTGGAAATGAGACACAACCATCCAGAACATCACCACAACATTTACCTCAGATGTGTTGGTAAATTACTAAGAAAAGACTCAGAACAAGTAAAATTGCACTGTAGCTGCACTTAGCATTGACTGCTAACCAAACTTCAGGTGGATCAAATCATGATAACATTGTCGCTGGGCAACTAGAACACTCAGACACTGGGCATGAGCTAGCTAGACTGAAGGGAACAGTTCATTTAGCTAGCAAGTAGCTGTGAAGACAGTGTAGAGTCACAGTGAGAGGAAATGAGTCCGGAACATCAACATTTACCTCAGAAATGTTTGGAAATTACGAATACAATTACATTATAATTACACTCCTCAAGGATTTTACTAACTGATCGAGCATGTAATCAGGTAAATCTGAGGTAAATCTGAGGTAAATCATCCTCATACTCTTCGTGTTTTGTGTTAGCTGTGGTCAGTTCACACCGTTAACGTTCTCTATGTTAGCTAACGTTTACGTTTTTTTTGGAAGTATGAAATATGGATTTTTCTCTCTTTCACAGCTACTGGGTTTTAGTTAGCGGATTTGCTAACATGAATTCTGTTCGTTAAAATGAATGTACAGCAATATAAATATTTAATTTGACCTCAATATTATTAAAATATCTGAAAATATTTTTTTCCTTGTTCAGGAGAGTGGTGAAAAAGTTTTCTACCTGTCTGTTTTTCTTTCTCTCTCTCTCTCTCTCTCTCTGCCTTTCTGTGTGTCATGTTTTATGTCTCTCTCACTCTCTCTCTCTCTGACTGTCTGTCTGTCTGTCTCTCTCTCTCTCTCTCTCTCACTCTGTCTCTCTTTGTCTGTCTGTCTGTCTGTCACGCTCTCTCTTTCTCTGGCTGTCACTCCCTGTCTCTCTTTGTCTGTCTGTCTGTCTCTCTCTCTCTCTCTGTCTCTCTAGACAGGAAGTTCTATATTTGGATCAGTTATCTGTACTTTCTGTTGCCTTCAGAGACGCCACTGAGAGAACAATCCCACCGCTCTCAACCTGTGTGTGTGTGTGTGTGTGTGTGGAACAGTGGGAGGAAGCTCTTCCTGTACAGATTCAAAGCTACAATAAGGCACAAATGTTGGCCGGGTGTCAATAAAAAAGTGGCCAACATGTAAGTACACGATAAGTACGACACAGTAGGTTGTTAAAACGCTAGCTTAGCTCGCTAGCACAACACGCTAAACTGAACACACTGAACTAAGCTAGTGTGCTATTGTTAAACTTCATTAGGTAGTGTGTTAGAATGTTGTTTAGAGCACAGTCCATGACTAATACGAAAGAAGGGAACAGATAATCTCTCATCTCTGTTGTTCTTGTTAAAAATAAATGAATTAACTAATTAATTAACCAATTACAGGAGATGTTTCAGAAGGGTTTGGGGATCCAAAAATATTTAAATTCATGTTTAAAGCTTATTTTCTTAGTGTATCTAGCTTAAATTCCATAAACCGCATCTACATGAGGAAAAAAAAGTTAAAAATTATCATCTTCTGCCAAAATGAGAAAATGAAGACCCTCTGACCAATCAGACGCCAGCATTGAGCAGAGTTGTGATGTCATACTGATGACCCCAGCTGTTTCTGTTCTTTTAATGGCGCTCAGGAGCAGATCATACAGAGTGTTAATAAACAGTCATTAGTGCTCCAGAGTGACTCTGCACACAGGGACACGGTCATTATGTCCTGCTGATCCATCATTAAAGGTCAGTGTTACACAATAAACACCAGTGACTCAGTGCTAACGCTCACACGCCGCTGCGCTACCAACTTTAACACCGTTTACATCAAACACTCGTTAGCTGTGAAGGAGGAAGATGGAGAGACTGAAGAAAAAGTTTAGCCAAGAATCCCGTCTTATGCTAAGTGTAGCTAATCAGAGGCTAATGTCGCTAATAGCAGCAAATTAAAGCCTCACTCTGCGTTTAGTGTTGATAGACACTTCTTTCTTTCTTTCTCTTTCTTTCTTTCTTTCTTTCTTTCCTGATGTTTTTTCCATCAGCAGTGTTTATATTAATTGGTACTGAGACAGACAGAAGACAGACTGCACATTTTTACAGCTGTCCTACTACAAAATATAAAGGAATGCCTGCGGCAAAGACAGGCACACTTGCGCACACACACACACACACACACTCTCTCTCTCTCTCTCAACCACTCTCATCTCTCTAATGGAGAAGTGCTCCACTTTATCATCACCATTTATTACTCTCAAATGGGGAAAGGGGTGTTCACAAGTCCCCTAACACACACACACACACACACCATTTGATGTGTACTATTAAATTCAGTGTTGTGTATAACAGCCAAATGTCTCTGTTCTCAGAGAGATTAGCAAAGTTACAGCATTTACAGAGCTAATGGGACTTTACACACACACACACACGTTTTAATATTCTTGTGAGGACCTTCCACTGTTACTCCATTATTAACACAGATCATTAACACAATTCTGTACTTAAATGTATCTACAACTCTCATGTCTATGACTTTACACACCTCAGTAAAGTACAGAGTTTCTGAACCCCCCCCCCCCCCCCCGCCCCCCCGGCGGTGTAAACACACATCCCTGAGTGTATATAAGAGTGGTGTGAAATGTGTAGCTCTGATTCAGTTCATTAGCTGCTCAATAACACTGTAATGAGTTAAATCAGGTGTGTTGCACATCCTCACGGCCGCTGTGGTGGAAATACTGAATGTATTGCATTATTTTATTACTTCATTACTATTTATTTGTACATTTTGATGATGTGCATGTATACACCCATAACATTCACCAGTCCAGTTTCAGCTCTCTCACAAGTGCACTAGATAGGGCACATAAACATGACAGTGCAGTTCTCAGTGTCGAAAAAAAGATCACCTCAGATAATCCTGATCGATTTAAATAATCATGGCCATCTTTAATGATCTGTATCAATTCAAATATACCAAAAAACTCAAAATGTCCTGATCAATGATGATAAAGTGCACCAATACGAATTACAGAAGAACATCACAGGTGTGTGTGTGAATATATTCTGACTGAGGGTGTGTGTCCCACTGGGAGGAGATGTTGTGGAACCTGACAGTATCTGATAGAAATGACCCCTGAACAGCACTTCCTGGAACATGGTTATGGAAGGAGCTGAGGGCTGAAAGTGCTCCTGGACCAGAGAGGATGAGAAGAACCATGAGGTTCTCCAGTTCTCCCATCATCCTCTTCTCTGGAATGCTTTCCAGGGAGTCTAATGGAGTTGGCTTTTCTGTTCAGCTTCCTGCTGTGATGTTTCTCCAGCAGACCACAGCATGGACAGGAACGCCGGCTACAGTCGAGTGAGAGAACAGCTCAGATCTGCTCTGTGTAGGACAGATAATAAGCCAAATGTTCTCTAGTACTAGAATAAGGGCTTTCACGTCTCATCTAGTGGACAGTGATCCCTTTCTACAAGTACAATACATACAAACACCCCTACACCCTATCTAGTGCACTACAGGAACCTTTTGGGACACAGCATCCTTTTTTCTATATTAGTGAAACCTACAGTGTGCAGTAATGATTCACTAATAATCCACTTAATCAGGAAGTATGTGGAATACACACTCACTTTATACTGTAAGTGCACTTCACACACACACACACACACACACACACACACACACAGCTTGGGGGAACTTTAATTTCTCATACGCTGGATTTAAATCACTCCTGTGTATAACAATATCAACGTCTCTGTTCAAATAAAGATTAGAGTAGAAGCTATGATGCTTTACATAGCTAATAGGACTTAACACACACACACACACACACACACACAGGGCACTGATTTGCTGTTATTAAACAGATGCGTGTATTAAACACTTGTGTGTCAGAATGATGGCATGCTGAAGTGACTCGTCAATCACACACTCACAACTACGAGGAAAAGTGGGACACGCGCTGGGATTAATCACCCAGTGTCGTCCAACACACACACACACACACACACACACAGCCACTTCACAGTGGTGTCACAGTGACTTTACTGTGATTTGGACATTCTGTTTAGTGGAAAAGGTTCCTGAGTTCCTGAAAAGGTTTCTGTAGTAGAAATAAGACACAAAATCTAGCTTTAATGCTAAGAATTAAAAATTTCATTTTAAAATTGTTTTATATTAACTTTAACATTAAAATGATTAATGATAAAAGCTTTTCCTTCAAAACAAAACAGAAACAAACACTGTGAGGAACGAATACAGCTCAACCGCGACTCGCTTGATGTATGTTATGTACCAGGGGTCATATTAGCATTGCTAGCAGATTAGCAGTGCAACGACACATGCCTATATCTCCCTTAACTAATTAAACACTAATTAAATAACACACTAATCAGTGTGAGAACCGACTGTCTTCCCATCCACCCGTCATAATCAGCACAGCAGCTCAAGCTAACTGTCCTCGCCCCACACACACACACACGCACACGCACACACACACACACACACACACACCAGTCATCTCTGCTACTTCTTTCCAAGCTTTATTTTTCCCCATAAATGCATTCAGTAAGAGGTCATACACTTCCTGGAGAAAATGAAAGCATTCTATTTTTGTGGGAACTAAGTTTCAGGCAAGTCGTGAGAGAGGAACTGAAGAAACGTCATGACATACGACTGGTCTGAGGAATCATCAGATCCAGAAACCGTCATCGCTGCTTCGCTGCATAATAGCTCATTAACATACAGTTCAAAATCTCTGCTGTAACGGCGGTGAAAATCAGCGTCCGTGTGCCGGCTAGTGTGAACACCGGGGAGGAATAAAGAGCCAGGTGGGATTCAGTTCATCATCCAGTGGAGGCGCTCAGTACAGAGCGTGTGTTTATACGTCTATACACTGATCACCAAGCCCAGGGTACGAGTCGATTCACTATAAAACCCGCACTGTGAGGAGAATGAAAGGATCTTTAAAGCGCACTACAAAACCATGAAGCGTACAGGATTCAGCTCCTGCTCCGAGGAAAATACAATAAAACCAGAGCACAAAAGAATCCTGATACTGATCCTCATCCTGACCCTGATCCTAATCCTGACCCGAATCCTGATACTGATCCTCATCCTGACCCTGATCCTAATCCTGATCCTGACCCGAATCCTGGTACTGATCCTCATCCTGACCCTGATCCTAATCCTGACCCGAATCCTGGTACTGATCCTCATCCTGACCCTGATCCTAATCCTGATCCTGACCCGAATCCTGGTACTGATCCTCATCCTGACCCTGATCCTAATCCTGACCCGAATCCTGATACTGATCCTCATCCTGACCCTGATCCTAATCCTGATCCTGACCCGAATCCTGGTACTGATCCTCACCCTAATCCTGATACTGACCCTGATACTGATCTTGACCTTAATCCTGATACTGACCCTAACTGTCTGATTGTCTGCTTCCAATAAAAAATATTATTATTTAAAATAAATTAAATAATAATAAAAAATAACACTAAAAATGTCCACAGTAAAACCTAAATCATATTAAATGACTTTCCACTGAAACCTGGAGTGTCAGCTGATCCCACACTGTTCTTTACAGAGCTTTAAAATGAGGTTTTTTACTGAAGCACTTAAACACTTTCACACTGAAATCAATTACAGTGTAAATATAATAAAGCAGGAGGAATAAAAAAGCAAATCAATTCTAACAGTAAAGTCTCTTTATAGATAAACATTAATGCACTATACTGATCCTGGTCCAAATCCTGATCTCTGATACTGATTCTAATCCTGATCATCATCCTGATCCTTAAACTGACCCTGACACTGACCCTGACCCCAATCCTGATCCTGACCCTAATCCTGATATTGATCCTGACATTAATCTTTATACTGATCCTAATCCTGATATTAACCCTGATCCTAATCTTGATACTGACCCTAATCCTGATACTGACCCCGATACTGATCCTGACATTAATATTATAGGATCCTCATCGTGACACTGATCATCATCCTAATCTTAATACTGATCATCATCCTTATACTGACCCTGATACTGATCCTGACCTTAATCCTGATCCTGATCATCAACCTGATCCTGATACTAATCCTAATCCTGACCCTGATCATCAACCCAATCCTGATATTGATCCTAATCCTAATACTGATCTTCACTCTGATCCTGAACCTAATCCCAATCCTCACTCTAATCCTGATCCTCACTCTGATCCTAATCCTGATACTGACCCCAATGTTCACGCTGATCCTGATCCTAATCTTGATGCTGACCCTGACCCTAATCCTGACCTTGACACTCATTCTGATACTCACTCCGATCCTGTTCCTGATCCTGACTCTGATCCTCACTCTGATCCTGTTCCTGATCCTGACTCTGATCCTGACCCTGATCCTGATCCTCACTCTGATCCTGTTCCTGGTTATTACATGGATGTCTAAATAAATAATTGATCATTCTCCTGTAATAAATTCTGCTCTGGTGTAAGAGCTCCTCTGCCTCAGTGTGAGGTTTCAGCTCCATATGCTCTATTATGCGCACTACTTAGGGAAGAAGATAACGGCGTCTACACTCTATTAAAGACACTTTACGCTCAATAGAACACAATGTAGCACAATTACACACTGTAGTGTAACACAGTGCACTAGATGAACCTCTCTGATCAATATTATCTACACAGGAGTCCTGCACACTACACACCTCATCTAGTGCACTACAGGCCCCTTACTTTTCTAAACATCACCAATCACCAGGCCATCCATCCTCATCCTGTGTGTTAATGATGACCTTAATAAAATCTACCCATAAGCCCTAATACCAGGCAGCCAGTCTCCCTACGTAGGGATCAGTCAGTATTCAGGATTCCTTTTATAGCACAGAGGAGATGAATGAGCACCCTACACCCTATCTTCTGCACTATTTATCAAATTAAGAGATTTAGATCCACTTTCAAGCACTCTATAAACCTGCATTGTGTAGAGAATAAAGTAATGCTTTTAACCACCAATCCGCCCCCCCAACCACCCCTAACCCCGCCTCCTACAGTTGTAGTGCACTATATGCTGAGTGAGGAGACTTAAATCCATGCTCCCTGTGTTACTCAGGAAAATATATAACATGAGAAGTGATGTAGTGTGTGATGTACGAACGGGGAGGCTCCCTACGCCCTACTCCTATATATCCAAGTGACACACTTTTTAAATTCACTTTCCTATAAAAGTGCACTCCATAGGGTATGAACTCATGACTTGTGTGCCATATCTAGTGCACTTCATCTGAATCTACATGCCCTAACATCGAGCCTTGTGGGATACCGCTTCAGACTTCCTGCAGAAAGCATGATATAAACACCACATGTTCAAAAGAAGATTCCAGGTCAGCTTCCTAGTGCATACACTGATCAGCCATAACATTATGACCACCTGCCTAATATTGTGTCTGTCCTCTTTTTGCTGCCAAATCAGCGCTGACCCATCCTGCACTGTGTATTCTGACCCCTTTCTATCAGAACCAGCATTAACTTCTTCAGCAGTTTGAACAACAGTAGCTCGTCTGTTGGATCGGAACACACGGGCCAGCCTTCACTCCCCACTTACATCAATGAGTCTTGACCACCTATGACGCTGTTGCTGGTTCACCACTGTCCCTTTCTTGGACCACTTTTGATAGATACTGACCACTGCAGACCGGGAACACCCCACAAGAGCTGCAGTTTTGGAGATGCTCTGATCCAGTGGTCTAGCCATCACAATTTGGCCCTTTTGGTCAAACTCGCTCAAATCATTTTTCCATTTTTTTGAGGACAAAATCTTCACTTGCTGCCTAATATAATCCTGTCTTCTGCACTAGTTGAAAGACAGAAACGATACCATACTATCCTTACTCCCTAAATACACGTGCGTGCTATCTGTCAAGTGCACTATGAACTATATATGCGGTTTGAGTCTGTTAGGTTCACTTCATCTAGTGCACTATTTATCCAGGAAAGAGCATTCATGCACCCTACAGACATGCACTACATAGTGAATGAAGCATTGTTATTAAACCCTCCGTGTAGTGCAGTGTTAATGATGTTAATAAAGTCAATAGTCAATAAAACTCCAATTAAGAGGTTTAGCATTCGCCCCATAGTAGTGCACTAGATAGGGGGTGAAGTAATAGTTTTAACCCCTCCATGTAGTGCACTACAGGCCCAGTTAGGGGATGTGTGAGACTCCTACACTACACTATAGGGAAATGAAACAGAGCAGTGGCTCCTACACACTCTGTAGTGCACTACATCCTTTTATCATCCACTACATCCTTATAGTGTTCCAGGGCTTACATCCTACAGCACTTTATTATAAATCAGAATTATCTGTCAGATCATACAGTCACAAACACTCATTAGGTCCAATTCACTATTCAGTCAATCAATCAATCAATTAACTGTATTTATATGGCACCTCTTAAATTGTGCAAATAGTTTTAAATAGTGCAAAATAAACAGGAATATATATATATATATATATATATATAAAATAATATGATAGCAATATAAAAGTAAAATGCTAGTAAATAAATAAATAATAAAGGTAAGGCCAATTTTATTTATTTATTTATTTTAAGTCTGAAACATGAAGTGGAGGAAAGTTTCCTGAGTCACAGAAACAAAACACAAACTTGTGACAAATTTACTGTCATGTGTAAACCAATTAACACCATCCACCAATTAACACCATCCACCAATTAACACCATCCACCAATTAAACACCAATTAACACCATTCACCAATTAACACCAATTAACACCATCCACCAATTAACACCATCCACCAATTAAACACCAATTAACACCATTCACCAATTAACACCAATTAACACCAATTAACACCAATTAACACCATCCACCAATTAACACCATCCACCAATTAACACCATCCACCAATTAACACCAATTTACACCATCCATCAATTAACACCATCCACCAATTAACACCATCCACCAATTAACACCATTTAACACCAATTAACACCATCCACCAATTAACACCATTCAACACCAATTAACACCATCCACCAATTAACACCATCCACCAATTAACACCATCCACCAATTAAACACCAATTAACACCATTCACCAATTAACACCAATTAACACCATCCACCAATTAACACCATCCACCAATTAAACACCAATTAACACCATTCACCAATTAACACCAATTAACACCAATTAACACCATCCACCAATTAACACCATCCACCAATTAACACCAATTTACACCATCCATCAATTAACACCATCCACCAATTAACACCATCCACCAATTAACACCATTTAACACCAATTAACACCATCCACCAATTAACACCATTCAACACCAATTTACACCATCCACCAATTAACACCATCCACCAATTAAACACCATTCACCAATTAACACCATTTAACACCAATTTACACCATCCACCAATTAACACCATTCACCAATTAACACCATTTAACACCAATTTACACCATCCACCAATTAACACCATCCACCAATTAACACCAATTTACACCATCCATCAATTAACACCATCCACCAATTAACACCATCCACCAATTAACACCAATTTACACCATCCACCAATTAACACCATCCACCAATTAAACACCAATTAATACCATTCACCAATTAACACCATTTAACACCAATTTACACCATCCACCAATTAACAGCATCCACCAATTTACACAAATTAACACCATCCACCAATTTACACCATCCACCAATTTACACAAATTTACACCATCCACCAATTTACACCATCCACCAATTTACACAAATTAACACCATCCACCAATTAACACCATCCACCAATTAACAACATGCGCCAATTAAAACCAATTTACACCATCCACCAATTAACACCAATTTACACCATCCACCAATTAACACCATCCACCAATTAACACCATCCACCAATTTACACCATCCACCAATTTACACAAATTAACACCATCCACCAATTAACACCATCCACCAATTAACAACATGCGCCAATTTACACCATCCACCAATTAACACCAATTTACACCATCCACCAATTAACACCAATTTACACCATCCACCAATTAACACCATCCACCAATTTACACAAATTAACACCATCCACCAATTTACACCAATTAACACCATCCACCAATTAACACCATCCACCAATTTACACAAATTAACACCATCCACCAATTTACACAAATTAACACCATCCACCAATTAACACCATCCACCAATTTACACCATCCGCCAATTTACACCAATTAACACCATCCACCAATTTACACCAATTTACACCATCCACCAATTTTCATCATCCACCAATTTACACCAATTTACACCATCCACCAATTTACACCAATTTACACCATCCACCAATTTACACCAATTTACACCATCCACCAATTTTCATCATCCACCAATTTACACCAATTTACACCATCCACCAATTTACACCATCCACCAATTTTCATCATCCACCAATTTACACCAATTTACACCATCCACCAATTTACACCATCCACCAATTTACACCATCCACCAATTTTCATCATCCACCAATTTACACCATCCACCAACTTACACCATCCACCAATTAATCCCAATTAACACCATCCACCAATTAATCCCAATTAACGCCATCCACCAATTTACACTAATTAACACCATCCACCAATTTACACTAATTAACACCATCCACCAATTTACACCATACACCACACAATTGGCCAAATAACATGATTGACCAATTAACACCAATTAACATAACTGACCAATTTACACAAAATACCAATGAACACAATGATCAATTAACACCATCGTGGCCAATTAATACCATCCACCAATCAGATCTCTTCTAACTGACGAGTTTCACTCTGATGGTTCCCGCTCCTTCAGGCTGCTGTGATCCAGTGGTTATGGTTTGTACTGAACGATCTCTGTGGTGTTTATTTACTGTAACGCAACACTGACATCATTAACAATCAGACTGTAATGGGGGAAAGCACCCTGACCGAGACGCCGGTCTAACACACACTCTGTCACATCCTTTACCGGAGAACCCTGAGGAACCCACACAGACACCAGGAGAAGACACGCAACTCTGCACAGTGCAGCGAGAAGACGACGACACTCGTCCATGTGACAGGTTCACGTAACAGGTTCACAGATCAGCAGCGACTCTGGGTTCAGGTTAAACATCTGAGAAGCTTCAGACAGCTATGAAAAGTTCTAGAATAATCTAAACTGTGTGTAGAAAAACTTAAAACGACAGGAAGTGTGACGGAGAGGAAGAAAGTCATAGAAATGAAATCTGTTAAAGTTTCATACAATGAGGTGGGTGTTGTGTTCGTGAATGATCACTGTGGTCCTGTCATTAATCACGCTCTGATCCTGCATGAAGTTCTCCAGAATGAAGATGTCGGTGTTTCTGTGGTGTGGAATTGGTTCTGACAGGAACGTCTGTGTGACACTAAAACTTCTCCTTTCCTCAAAACTCAGGTTTATAAACTTCCCACTTCAATGCTGAGGTCATGTTTAATTCATTTCTACACTTCTGACACAGTTCCATTTCACTCAAAGTAAATAATAATAATGTTCTTCACATGGTTTCTCTGACACCACCTGGAACCTTCTGAAAACAACAAAACCGGTGCTGTTGGGTTCTGGAGGAAAAAACAGAGCTCTGTAGCTGCTCATGCTCCACAAACACGTTTCAGAACATTTCTATAGCGTTCCTTGTTTAGTTAGTGCTCTTCTCCATGTTCCTCTCCTTCCCACAACCCAGAACCCTAGACTCTAAAGAGTGTGTCTAGAAGATAGAGAAGAATCTGGTGTGTGTGTGTGTGTGTGTGTCTTACCTCCATGTTGTATGTGATGGGCAATAAAGTTTGGTGTGTGTGCGTGTGTGTGTGTTTGTGATATCCCAAGCATGTTTTTACCTGCAGACCCTCCAAACTGGAGAAGCTGGCTATGGCGAAGCCGTCAATGATGTCCTCCTCTTCTTCATCTTCATCTTGAGAGCTCGAGACGCGGCGCTTCCGGCGTGGAGCCCCTCGCGAACCTCTGGAGGAGAACACTGATGAGGTGATGATGGGTGAGGAAGATGTAACCGATGATGATGACGATGTTGTTGAGGAGGACGCGGAGTGAGCGGATTTCCTGCCGTTCTGGTTCACATGAGCAGCGGCGGAAGCAGCAGCAGCGGCGGCGGCAGCAGTAGCGGCCCTGCGCTCGCGCTCGGATCCGGAGGAAGCTGGACTCGGTTCTGTGCGCGCCTCCCGCCGCCGCACGCGCTCCCGATGCGTGCGGGACCTCCGCGTCTGCTTCACTTTCTTCCCTTCCATTTTGGATCCTTTTTTCCCATCCACAAAACAGACAGAGAGAGAGAGTGTGACAACAAACAAGAAGGAAAAAAAGAAACAACAAATCCCGCGGCGCGATCACAGTAACGCACACGCGGCCATGCGCGACCCCGTGCGTGTTTGTGCGTGAGCGCGTGTGCGTGGATGATCCGTGAATCAGCTACAGTGTGACCTTGGACGCAAAGAGCCGTAATGCCACCGCGAACACGCCCCCGCTCAGCTGATCCATGTGTGTTGTCCAGATCCAAAATGGCCGCGCAAACGTGAACAGGTGTAACATCGAGACTCTGATTTTAGTTACAGCTTCGCAACTTTGTTGCACGCGCCATTAGTGTGTGCGCGTGTGTGTTCATGTGCCTGTATGTGTGCGTGATATGCCTGTCTGCGTGAGTGTGTGTGTGTGTGTGTGTGTGTATGTGTGTTTGAGAGAGAGAGTGTGTGTGTGCGTGCGTGCGTGAGTGTGTGTATATGTGTGTGTGTGTGTGCGAGTGTGTGTGTGCACACTGCAGACAGCAAGCAGCGCAGTGCAACCACCATCCCTCACACCACCCAAAAGCATGACCCAGCTGTCAACACACACCGCAGGAAGGATCTGGGAAAAATATCCGACTTCGGGAAAATCCAGACAAATCCAGAGTAAATCCAGAAAAGAAAAAAAACGGGGAAAAGGGGCAAGTTTTAGCAGGTCAGCAGCTCAGCGCGAGTCGAGCAGGAGAAAAACACAGCGCAAAGAAGCCATCTGTTTCCCCAAAAACACACAGCTCCACATCTCCATATCCTCCACCCGAGTACAGCGCACTATCCACTGCGAGCAGACCCGCAAAACCCCGCAAACATCCGGCGGAGAGGAGGAGAGAGAGAGGAGGAGAGAGAGAGAGAGAGAGAGAGAGGGGGAGAGAGTGAGACAGTTCACTCTGCCATTCCTGAAACACTGAGCAGGCGCTTTCTGTTTTTTCAGCACATGCAAAGCGCTTTTTAAAGAGACACGAACCCTGTTTCACTTCACTCCTGCTGTCACAGCGCTCTCAGCCGCGTACCCTCACCGACCGGAAGTCTCTGCCAATGACGTCATAGGAGGGTACACTCGCTGCCTGGATATCTATTTATCTGTTTGTTTGTCTGTCTGTCCATCTCTGTGTCAGTCTGTCTGTCTGTCTGCAAGTTGTCTCTCAGTCTGTTTGTTTATCTGTTTGTCTGTCCAGCTATCTGTCTATCATAACATCCATCTGTGTATCAGTCTGTCTGTCCATTTGAGTATCTGTTTATATGTCTATCTGTAGCACATCTGTCTATCCAGCTGTTTGTGTGGATGTCTAACTACTGTCTAATTGTAAACACCAATCTGTTTGTCTGTTCCATCCATTCATCCATCCACCCATCCATTCATCCATCCATCCGCCCGTCCACCCATCCGTCCGCCCGTCCATCCATCCACCTGTCCATCCACCTGTCCATCCACCCGTCCATCCATCCATCCATCCATCCATCATCCATCCATCAGTCTACTCATCCAAACACCTATCTATCTACTCATCTATCCACCTGTTTGTCCATCTGTCTGTCCATCTGTTCATCCATTTGTTTGTATTTACTTGTTAATCTGTCATTTCCATTATTCATCTGTCTGTCTCTCTATCTGTCTGTCTCTGTTTCTGTAGATTTATAATTTTTGTTGAAGTTTTAAAACCAATAATGAATTAATGGCTTCTGTGTTGTTTATATTTGTTTGTTTGTTTACAAAAAAATTGTTTACAAAACCAATGCTAAAGCAGTTAATAAGCTGATAAATGTGTGTGTGTATGTGTGTGTGTGTGTGTGTGTGTGTGTTTGTGTGTGTGTATGTGTGTATGTGTGTGTTTGTGTGTATGTGTGTATGTGTGTGTGTATGTGTGTGTGTATGTATGTGTGTGTTTGTGTGTGCAATTAAACAAAATTTCAATTTACCAACAAAAAGATACTGAAAACGTTTTTCTCCTATATTTACTTGTTTGTTTGTTTCTCTTCCTTTTCTTTCTGTCCATTCTCTTTTTTCCTCTCTATCATTTAATGGTCCTTACAAATGTGTGATATTTTGTGTAAATATGTATATAGACATGTTTAAACATACAAAAGCAGATGTGTAGTTTTTAATCTCTTTTCTCTGTATTTACTGCTTCAGGGGTTTTTTTCTCTATCAAATATATAAAGTAGAAATGTAAAGTTTTATTGGAGAATAAATCTGAATGAATATAAAGTTATCTGAATGGATGGAGTGTAGCTGAGTGTTTAGAGAAAGCTGTGAGTGTGAGGAACATTCAGTGTGTGATTATTAGAACTCATTGTCATCTACCTGAGCGCCTCATCTGCATTTTTAAATGTGTAAATGAATAAAGCAGAGCTCTGAGATTTATAAACACAGAAACATGAGAAGTTTTTCTTTCTTATTATGATTAAAGCAGCGTAAAGCGATGATGAGCGATCCTTTGTGCTCTACATGAACCCCCACGGCTCATCCGGAACACTTCATTAACACTCAGTAACACACCGAACATGTGAGCAGAGCCGGATTCTCCTGCCTCAGGGCCCAGTTTTACATTTTATAGGTCACTGAAATCTACACACTGACACGGGGAGAGAGCGGCACACAGGAACACACAGGAACACACTGACACGGGGAGAGAGCGGCACACAGGAACACACAGGAACACACTGACACGGGGAGAGAGCGGCACACAGGAACACACAGGAACACACTGACACGGGGAGAGAGCGGCACACAGGAACACACTGACACGGGGAGAGAGCGGCACACAGGAACACACAGGAACACACTGACACGGGGAGAGAGCGGCTCAAAGGAACACACAGGAACACACTGACACGGGGAGAGAGCGGCACACAGGAACACACAGGAACACACTGACACGGGGAGAGAGCGGCTCAAAGGAACACACAGGAACACACTGACACGGGGAGAGAGCGGCTCAAAGGAACACATTGACACGGGGAGAGAGCGGCACACAGGAACACAGGAACACACAGGAACACACTGACACGGGGAGAGAGCGGCACACAGGAACACACTGACATGGGGAGAGAGCGGCACACAGGAACACACAGGAACACACTGACACGGGGAGAGAGCGGCTCAAAGGAACACATTGACACGGGGAGAGAGCGGCACACAGGAACACAGGAACACACAGGAACACACTGACACGGGGAGAGAGAGGCACACAGGAACACAGGAACACACAGGAACACACTGACACGGGGAGAGAGAGGCACACAGGAACACACTGACACGGGGAGAGCGGCTCAAAGGAACACACTGACACGGGGAGAGAGCGGCACACAGGAACACACTGACATGGGGAGAGAGCGGCACACAGGAACACACTGACATGGGGAGAGAGCGGCACACAGGAACACACTGACATGGGGAGAGAGCGGCACACAGGAACACACAGGAACACACTGACACGGGGAGAGAGCGGCACACAGGAACACACAGGAACACACTGACACAGGGAGAAAGCGGCACACAGGAACACACAGGAACACACTGACACGGGGAGAGAGCGGCACACAGGAACACACTGACACGGGGAGAGAGCGGCACACAGGAACACACAGGAACACACTGACACGGGGAGAGAGAGGCACACAGGAACACACAGGAACACACAGGAACACACAGGAACACACTGACACGGGGAGAGCGGCTCAAAGGAACACACTGACATGGGGAGAGAGCGGCACACAGGAACACACAGGAACACACAGGAACACACTGACATGGGGAGAGAGCGGCACACAGGAACACACAGGAACACACAGGAACACACTGACACGGGGAGAGAGCGGCACACAGGAACACACAGGAACACACAGGAACACACTGACACGGGGAGAGAGCGGCTCAAAGGAACACCCTGACACGGGGAGAGAGCGGCTCAAAGGAACACATTGACACGGGGAGAGAGCGGCACACAGGAACACAGGAACACACAGGAACACACTGACACGGGGAGAGAGCGGCTCAAAGGAACACACTGACACGGGGAGAGAGCGGCACACAGGAACACAGGAACACACAGGAACACACTGACACGGGGAGAGAGCGGCACACAGGAACACACTGACACGGGGAGAGAGCGGCACACAGGAACACACAGGAACACACTGACACGGGGAGAGAGTGGCACACAGGAACACACAGGAACACACTGACACGGGGAGAGAGCGGCACACAGGAACACACAGGAACACACTGACACGGGGAGAGAGCGGCACACAGGAACACACTGACATGGGGAGAGAGCGGCACACAGGAACACACTGACATGGGGAGAGAGCGGCACACAGGAACACACTGACATGGGGAGAGAGCGGCACACAGGAACACACAGGAACACACTGACACGGGGAGAGAGCGGCACACAGGAACACACAGGAACACACTGACACGGGGAGAGAGCGGCACACAGGAACACACAGGAACACACTGACACGGGGGGAGAGCGGCACACAGGAACACACTGACACGGGGAGAGAGCGGCACACAGGAACACACAGGAACACACAGGAACACACTGACACGGGGAGAGAGAGGCACACAGGAACACGCTGACACAGGGAGAGAGCGGCACACAGGAACACACAGGAACACACAGGAACACACTGACACGGGGAGAGAGAGGCACACAGGAACACACTGACACGGGGAGAGAGCGGCACACAGGAACACACAGGAACACACTGACACGGGGAGAGAGCGGCACACAGGAACACACTGACATGGGGAGAGAGCGGCACACAGGAACACACTGACACGGGGAGAGAGCGGCACACAGGAACACACTGACATGGGGAGAGAGCGGCACACAGGAACACACTGACATGGGGAGAGAGAGGCACACAGGAACACACTGACATGGGGAGAGAGCGGCACACAGGAACACGCTGACACAGGGAGAGAGCGGCACACAGGAACACACAGGAACACACAGGAACACACTGACACGGGGAGAGAGAGGCACACAGGAACACACTGACACGGGGAGAGAGCGGCACACAGGAACACACAGGAACACACTGACACGGGGAGAGAGCGGCACACAGGAACACACTGACATGGGGAGAGAGCGGCACACAGGAACACACTGACACGGGGAGAGAGCGGCACACAGGAACACACTGACATGGGGAGAGAGCGGCACACAGGAACACACTGACATGGGGAGAGAGCGGCACACAGGAACACACTGACATGGGGAGAGAGCGGCACACAGGAACACACTGACATGGGGAGAGAGCGGCACACAGGAACACACAGGAACACACTGACACGGGGAGAGAGCGGCACACAGGAACACACAGGAACACACTGACACGGGGAGAGAGCGGCACACAGGAACACACAGGAACACACTGACACAGGGAGAAAGCGGCACACAGGAACACACAGGAACACACTGACACGGGGAGAGAGCGGCACACAGGAACACACTGACACGGGGAGAGAGCGGCACACAGGAACACACAGGAACACACTGACACGGGGAGAGAGAGGCACACAGGAACACACAGGAACACACAGGAACACACAGGAACACACTGACACGGGGAGAGCGGCTCAAAGGAACACACTGACATGGGGAGAGAGCGGCACACAGGAACACACAGGAACACACAGGAACACACTGACATGGGGAGAGAGCGGCACACAGGAACACACAGGAACACACAGGAACACACTGACACGGGGAGAGAGCGGCACACAGGAACACACAGGAACACACAGGAACACACTGACACGGGGAGAGAGCGGCTCAAAGGAACACATTGACACGGGGAGAGAGCGGCACACAGGAACACAGGAACACACAGGAACACACTGACACAGGGAGAGAGCGGCTCAAAGGAACACACTGACACGGGGAGAGAGCGGCACACAGGAACACAGGAACACACAGGAACACACTGACACGGGGAGAGAGCGGCACACAGGAACACACTGACACGGGGAGAGAGCGGCACACAGGAACACACAGGAACACACTGACACGGGGAGAGAGCGGCACACAGGAACACACAGGAACACACTGACACGGGGAGAGAGCGGCACACAGGAACACACAGGAACACACTGACACGGGGAGAGAGCGGCACACAGGAACACACAGGAACACACTGACACGGGGAGAGAGCGGCACACAGGAACACACAGGAACACACTGACACGGGGAGAGAGCGGCACACAGGAACACACAGGAACACACTGACACGGGGAGAGAGCGGCACACAGGAACACACAGGAACACACTGACACGGGGGGAGAGCGGCACACAGGAACACACTGACACGGGGAGAGAGCGGCACACAGGAACACACAGGAACACACAGGAACACACTGACACGGGGAGAGAGAGGCACACAGGAACACGCTGACACAGGGAGAGAGCGGCACACAGGAACACACAGGAACACACAGGAACACACTGACACGGGGAGAGAGAGGCACACAGGAACACACTGACACGGGGAGAGAGCGGCACACAGGAACACACAGGAACACACTGACACGGGGAGAGAGCGGCACACAGGAACACACAGGAACACACTGACACGGGGAGAGAGCGGCACACAGGAACACACTGACATGGGGAGAGAGCGGCACACAGGAACACACTGACATGGGGAGAGAGCGGCACACAGGAACACACTGACATGGGGAGAGAGCGGCACACAGGAACACACAGGAACACACTGACACGGGGAGAGAGCGGCACACAGGAACACACAGGAACACACTGACACAGGGAGAGAGAGCGGCACACAGGAACACACTGACATGGGGAGAGAGCGGCACACAGGAACACACTGACACAGGGAGAGAGCGGCACACAGGAACACACAGGAACACACAGGAACACACTGACACGGGGAGAGAGCGGCACACAGGAACACACAGGAACACACTGACACGGGGAGAGAGCGGCACACAGGAACACAGGAACACACAGGAACACACTGACACGGGGAGAGAGCGGCACACAGGAACACACAGGAACACACAGGAACACACTGACACGGGGAGAGAGAGGCACACAGGAACACGCTGACACAGGGAGAGAGCGGCACACAGGAACACACAGGAACACACAGGAACACACTGACACGGGGAGAGAGAGGCACACAGGAACACACTGACACGGGGAGAGAGCGGCACACAGGAACACACAGGAACACACTGACACGGGGAGAGAGCGGCACACAGGAACACACTGACATGGGGAGAGAGCGGCACACAGGAACACACTGACATGGGGAGAGAGCGGCACACAGGAACACACTGACATGGGGAGAGAGCGGCACACAGGAACACACTGACATGGGGAGAGAGCGGCACACAGGAACACACAGGAACACACTGACACGGGGAGAGAGCGGCACACAGGAACACACAGGAACACACTGACACAGGGAGAGAGAGCGGCACACAGGAACACACTGACATGGGGAGAGAGCGGCACACAGGAACACACTGACACAGGGAGAGAGCGGCACACAGGAACACACAGGAACACACAGGAACACACTGACACGGGGAGAGAGCGGCACACAGGAACACACAGGAACACACTGACACGGGGAGAGAGCGGCACACAGGAACACAGGAACACACAGGAACACACTGACACGGGGAGAGAGCGGCACACAGGAACACAGGAACACACAGGAACACACTGACACGGGGAGAGAGCGGCACACAGGAACACAGGAACACACAGGAACACACTGACACGGGGAGAGAGCGGCACACAGGAACACAGGAACACACAGGAACACACTGACATGGGGAGAGAGCGGCACACAGGAACACACTGAAACGGGGAGAGAGAGGCTCACAGGAACACACAGGAACACACAGGAACACAGGAACACGGGGAGAGAGAGGCTCACAGGAACACACAGGAACACACAGGAACACACAGGAACACACTGAAACGGGGAGAGGATCTGTTATAGAAGTGCTGAGAAACTGAGGAGAACTAAAACAGAGCAGAGATGAAGAGCGTTCAGCTGATCACCCGACACTATACACTCTGTTATTATATTATATTATTACATTATTCATACAGGAATATATGAGAGAGAGAGAGAGAGAGAGAGAGAGAGAGAGAGATGGATGGAAGGATGGATAGATAGATAGATAGATAGATAGATAGAGAGAGAGAGAGAGAGAGAGAGAGAGATAGACAGATGAACAGATGAAGGAAAATGATTTGAAAAAAACCCCCTCCTCCTCTTCCTCAGTTTATCAACTGATATTCTGATTATAAACCCTTCCTCCTCCTCGTCCTCCTCCTCAGTGTATCAGTTGATGATTATAAACCCTTCCTCCTCCTCGTCCTCCTCCTCAGTGTATCAGTTGATGATTATAAACCCTTCCTCCTCCTCGTCCTCCTCCTCAGTGTATCAGTTGATGATTATAAACCCTTCCTCCTCCTCGTCCTCCTCCTCAGTGTATCAGTTGATGATTATAAACCCTTCCTCCTCCTCGTCCTCCTCCTCAGTGTATCAGTTGATGATTATAAACCCTTCCTCCTCCTCGTCCTCCTCCTCAGTGTATCAGTTGATGATTATAAACCCTTCCTCCTCCTCGTCCTCCTCCTCCTCCTCCTCAGTGTATCAGTTGATGATTATAAACCCTTCCTCCTCCTCGTCCTCCTCCTCCTCCTCAGTGTATCAGTTGATGATTATAAACCCTTCCTCCTCCTCGTCCTCCTCCTCCTCCTCAGTGTATCAGTTGATGATTATAAACCCTTCCTCCTCCTCGTCCTCCTCCTCCTCCTCAGTGTATCAGTTG
The DNA here is from genome assembly GCF_019097595.1 of Hemibagrus wyckioides. NCBI lineage: Eukaryota > Metazoa > Chordata > Actinopteri > Siluriformes > Bagridae > Hemibagrus > Hemibagrus wyckioides. The sequence continues at coordinate 947,073 of NC_080731.1, forward strand.
ATGATTATAAACCCTTCCTCCTCCTCGTCCTCCTCCTCCTCCTCAGTGTATCAGTTGATGATTATAAACCCTTCCTCCTCCTCGTCCTCCTCCTCCTCCTCAGTGTATCAGTTGATGATTATAAACCCTTCCTCCTCGTCCTCCTCCTCCTCAGTGTATCAGTTGATGATTATAAACCCTTCCTCCTCCTCGTCTTCCTCCTCAGTGTATCAGTTGATGATTATAAACCCTTCCTCCTCCTCGTCCTCCTCCTCCTCCTCAGTGTATCAGTTGATGATTATAAACCCTTCCTCCTCCTCCTCGTCCTCCTCCTCCTCCTCAGTGTATCAGTTGATGATTATAAACCCTTCCTCCTCCTCGTCCTCCTCCTCAGTGTATCAGTTGATGATTATAAACCCTTCCTCCTCCTCCTCCTCCTCCTCCTCCTCCTCAGTGTATCAGTTGATGATTATAAACCCTTCCTCCTCCTCGTCCTCCTCCTCCTCCTCAGTGTATCAGTTGATGATTATAAACCCTTCCTCCTCCTCGTCCTCCTCCTCCTCCTCAGTGTATCAGTTGATGATTATAAACCCTTCCTCCTCCTCCTCCTCCTCCTCCTCCTCCTCAGTGTATCAGTTGATGATTATAAACCCTTCCTCCTCCTCGTCCTCCTCCTCCTCCTCAGTGTATCAGTTGATGATTATAAACCCTTCCTCCTCCTCGTCCTCCTCCTCCTCCTCAGTGTATCAGTTGATGATTATAAACCCTTCCTCCTCCTCCTCCTCCTCCTCCTCAGTGTATCAGTTGATGATTATAAACCCTTCCTCCTCCTCATCCTCCTCCTCAGTGTATCAGTTGATGATTATAAACCCTTCCTCCTCCTCCTCCTCCTCCTCAGTGTATCAGTTGATGATTATAAACCCTTCCTCCTCCTCGTCCTCCTCCTCCTCCTCCTCAGTGTATCAGTTGATGATTATAAACCCTTCCTCCTCCTCGTCCTCCTCCTCAGTGTATCAGTTGATGATTATAAACCCTTCCTCCTCCTCGTCCTCCTCCTCCTCCTCAGTGTATCAGTTGATGATTATAAACCCTTCCTCCTCCTCGTCCTCCTCCTCCTCCTCAGTGTATCAGTTGATGATTATAAACCCTTCCTCCTCCTCCTCCTCCTCCTCCTCCTCCTCAGTGTATCAGTTGATGATTATAAACCCTTCCTCCTCCTCCTCCTCCTCCTCCTCAGTGTATCAGTTGATGATTATAAACCCTTCCTCCTCCTCCTCCTCCTCCTCAGTGTATCAGTTGATGATTATAAACCCTTCCTCCTCCTCGTCCTCCTCCTCCTCCTCCTCAGTGTATCAGTTGATGATTATAAACCCTTCCTCCTCTGTAACTCCAGCAGTGTGAGTGAGTCTGAAAGGATCTTCAGGGTGAGGATCAGAGTGATGTTTGATTTCATTACAGCTTTAGCTTTAAGTCTATAAGATCCAGGTGAACTTTTCCACTACATAATAAATCAGACTTGTTTTTAGCAAGTGCAGTCATCAGGCTGCTCCAGGAAGAACATCCACAGCCTCCATGCAGAAGCATCAGGCAGATGTGGAGAGCAGAAGGAGTCAGGAACCATGGATTAAGAAGATGGAGATTTGCAGATGAAGTGCAGATGGGGACTCCGGCAAGACTAACGATGACATCATAACTAAAAGGGAGATCCAGAAGGTGACACAGACATGAGGGCTTCCTGGGACATAAAGTGTCCAGACACTTGGGGTTCACCAAACACTCTTTGACCATGAACCTTCCAGAACCTTCCTGCTCCTTTAACTTAGAAAAGAAATTCATAAAAAAACATGACCAAAGCTCCGCCCCCTGATGTAGGCTTTACTACTTGAAGTACCAACAAACAGCCTGCACCTTTTCATCAAATTAAGAGGGGAGGATCATTAAAAAATATCGCTGAGGACGGAGTAATGATGTCAGCAGTGATGATGTCATTAGTGATGAGATGATGCTATTAGTAATGATGTCATTAGTGATGAGGTGATGTCATCAGTGTCAAAGTGTCAGAGAGTGTTAAATCTCATAGTGTCACACAGCACTAAGGTCATATTAATATTGTTATAAGATGTGTAATAAAGCACCGATCCTAGGGTTAGGGTCCTACACACACACAAACACACACACACACACACACACACATGTTGTAATGAGAGAAATGTCACAGTAAATGTCACAATGAAACGAGAACAAGTGAATTAAACATAATGGGATTATTTTATTTTTCTTCCTTTTTTTGTCCTACAGTATGTTACCCTGAGCCTCATCCCTCCATCTATTCTCCCTCCATCCCTCATCCCTCATCTCTCAATCCCTCCATCCCTCATCCCTCCATCCCTCCATCCCTCCTTTGTTCCTCTCTTTCTTTCTTTCTTTCTTTCTTTCTTTCTTTCTTTCTTTCTTTCTTTCTTTCTTTCTTTCTTTCTTTCTTTCTTTCTTTCTTTCTTTCTTGCTTGCTTGCTCAGGTGATCTCATTTTCTCTGTTACATTTTTAACAGTGTCTATGTGTTTGCATCTGTCTTTCTCCCTTTTATTATATATTTTCTTCATTTCTTTCAAAACACCTTTGTGTGTGTGTGTCTGTGTGTATGATTCAGCATGTGCGTGTGTGTGTGTCTGTGTGTATGATTCAGCATGTGCGTGTGTGTGTGTCTGTGTGTGTGTATGATTCAGCATGAGCGTGTGTATGATTCAGCGTGTGTGTGTGTGTGTGTGTGTGATCAGAGCTCTTGTACTTGCATGAGAATGGTGCATTGAACCTCCTCCAAAGAGATCAAACACTGGGAATATAAATATCATGACATTTCAAAGAGCTCCCTGTGTATTTGTGTGTGTGTGTGTTTGTGTGTGTGTGTGTGTATTTGTGTGTGTGTGTTTGTGTGTGTGTGTATTTGTGTGTGTGTGTGTATTTGTGTGTGTGTGTTTGTGTGTGTGTGTGTATATGTGTGTGTTTGTGTGTGTGTGTGTGTATTTGTGTGTGTGTGTATTTGTGTGTGTGTGTTTGTGTGTGTGTGTATATTTGTGTGTGTGTGTGTGTGTTTGTGTGTGTGTGTGTATTTTTGTGTGTGTGTGTGTGTTTGTGTGTGTGTGTGTGTGTATTTGTGTATTTGTGTGTGTGTGTTTGTGTGTGTGTGTATTTGTGTGTGTGTGTGTGTGTGTGTTTGTGTGTGTGTGTGTGTGTGTGTTTGTGTGTGTGTGTGTGTGTTTGTGTGTGTGTGTGTGTGTGTGTGGTTTTTTAGCACCTCTGTGGTGAATGCAGTTATAAACCAGCCTAGTTAGCCGGATGAGATAGAGATGATGTTAGATGTTACAGTGTAGTATATACAGAATGATCACATCCTCACTGACGTCAGACTAAACTCCTCCACCCTGAAAAGAACAATGTAAAATATCAGGAGTATAATAACACCACCCACAGCCCCCCCATAACCCCACCCTTATCTATGAAATAGCCTTGTTTTCACATGATGGTGTTGGGGAGATGGTATCAGTATAAATGATGTCAATGGTGATAATACCAGTGGTGATGTAAGTAGTGATGATGTCATGATTGGTGATTGGTCATTAGTGCTGGTGAAGGTGGCAGTGATGTCAGTAGTGATGATGCAGATACTAAAGATGTATTGTCATGTTAGTACTGATAATGTCATTCGTGCTGATGTAGGTAGTGATAATGTCATTAGCGATGATGTAGGTAGTAATGATGTGAGTAGTTATGATGTAGGTAGCAATGATGTGAGTAGTTATGATGTCTTTACTGATGATGTCATTAGCGATGATGTAGGTAGTAATGATGTGAGTAGTTATGATGTAGGTAGCAATGATGTGAGTAGTTATGATGTCTTTACTGATGATGTCATTAGCAATGATGTCATTAGTGATGATGTCATTCGTGCTGGTGTAAGTGGCGATTATGTCATTAGTGATGATGTCAGTGGTGATGTAGATAGCAATAATCTCAGTAGTTATAATGTCATTAGTGCTAGTGTAGTTAGTGATGATGTCAGTAGTGATGATGTCATTAGCGATGAAGTAGGTAGTGGTGATGTGGTGATGTCAGTGGTGATGTCAGTAGTGGTGATGTCATTAGTGATGATGTCAGTAGTGATGATGTCAATAGTGGTGATGTCATTAGTGATGATGTCAGTAGTGGTGATGTCAGTAGTGATGATGTCAGTAGTGGTGATGTCAATAGTGATGATGTCAGTAGTGATGATGTCAGTAGTGGTGATGTCAGTAGTTGTGATGTCAGTAGTGGTGATGTCATTAGTGATGATGTCAGTAGTGGTGATGTCATTAGTGGTGATGTCATTAGTGATGATGTCAGTAGTGATGATGTCAATAGTGGTGATGTCATTAGTGATGATGTCAGTAGTGGTGATGTCAGTAGTGATGATGTCAGTAGTGATGATGTCAGTAGTGGTGATGTCAATAGTGATGATGTCAGTAGTGATGATGTCAGTAGTGGTGATGTCAGTAGCAGTGATTTCAGTAGTTGTGATGTCAGTAGTTGTGATGTCAGTAGTGATGATGTCAGTAGTTGTGATGTCAGTAGTTGTGATGTCAGTAGTGGTGATGTCAGTAGTGGTGATGTCAGTAGTGATGATGCCAGTAGTGGTGATGTCAGTAGTTGTGATGTCAATAGTGGTGATATCAGTAGTTGTGATGTCAGTAGTGATGATGTCAGTAGTTGTGATGTCAGTAGTTGTGATGTCAGTAGTGATGGAGCGATCAGTGGCAGAGAAATCTGTGGCAGAGGTTCTGTCTCCTCAGAGAGAAAGTGTGTGTGTGTGTGTTGTGTAGGGGGGAGGGGGCTGTTCAGAGTTTTCATTGGAACAGTGAGGGAAAATTGTGTCACAGCCAATCATAGTGCAGCATAACACAAATCCCACTGGAACGTTCTGGCAAATGTTCTGCAAGTGTTTTTGTTTTCCGCGTGTCTGCTGTCAGCTGGAACAGAGGATTAAACCCACACTGAGGGAAACATCAACACTGTCTGCTTCCTCTCTAATACACAAACACACAGAAATTCAGCAGCATACTTCACACTAACTACACCACTCTGCTGTCTGCTGCAGGAGGAAGTGACTACATGCTCTTCCCTCATCTTCCTCCTCTTACCTCTCCTCCTCTTCCTCCTCTTTCCTCTCCTCCTCTTCCTCCTTCTCCTCTTTCTCTCTGTCTCTTCATCATCTTCCTCTTTCTCCTCCTCATTTACTCCTACTCGTCTCTTCCTCTTGCTGTTTACATCACACCTGTCTCACACTTAGCAAAAAGAAATCATATGGAAATGTCCCAAAGAAAGAAAGAAAGAAAGAAAGAAAGAAAGAAAGGTTAATATATAATGTAATATGTCTCATTAGTGTCTGCTGTTTTCTCGATGCTGGTGTTGCTATCTAACTCCTCAGGTTACCATAGCGACCAGCGAAACCTGCCTCTTAGTCAGCATGGAAAATCCAACATGGTCATGGGGTCAAGAGTCAGGGGTCACCTGTGACATCACATCACATAGAGCTTCCTTATAAACTCCATCCATCTATCCAACCTTTCCTCTCCTCCATTGATTCCTTCGTTTCTCTCCCACTGCAGCTCACACTCTAAATATAGTCCTGCGCTAAAGACCTCCATTAATTATAGATCAGAGAGAGAGAGAGAGTCCAACAGCGACATAAAGGGAGATGGAGATGGAATAAGAGAGATGGACAGAATGAGAGCGAGGAAAAGAACAGGTGAGAGTGAGAGGAAGGAGAGAGTGAGAAAAGAATCATGGGTAGGAAAGAAAGAAAGAAAGAAAGAAAGAAAGAAAGAAAGAAAGAAAGAAAGAAAGAAAGAAAGAAAGAAAGAAAGAAAGAAAGAAAGAAAGAAAGAAAGAAAGAAGGGAAGAGACAGTGTAGTAGGAAGACAGAAAGAAGCACTGTAGCTCTGGTTAGCTTTTCTTTATGAGAACGTGTCTCTGGTTGTTTAATTGCAGTAATGAGTTTTTTCAGATGAAGGTATTTCAGATCTTTAGAACTGCAGGAACTGGTTCGTTAGTGATGATGTCACTGTGACATCACTATGATGTCGTTAGAGGTTTAACAATAATAACTGACTAAAGAGGAAAAAACACTGTATTTTATCCACTCTCTCATGTTGAACTGCCTCACTCTCACATAGACTTACTCCCAGCATGCAAAACACACACACACACACACACACACACACACACACACTCAGAGCAGCAATTATTAGTTGCATAAAATCCAGTGAGGCAGAATTTACAACATTATCAATGAACAGCAAGAGTGAGAAAGAGAGAGAGAGAGAGTGTGTGGTTAGTTGCAGGAATCTGTGCTAATGATGGCTGTCATGTTCTCTGCTGCTCATTTACAAAGTATCAGCAGCTGTGAGGAGGATTTGGAGAGACATTGATCTGGCAACCTGAGAGAGAGAGAAAGTGTAGATGTACATGTCAGTGCTGCATTATTAACTGATTCTCAGTAATTACACAGGGTCAGCCATGATACAGTGCCCCTGGAGCAGGAAGGGTTAAGGGCCTTGCTCAAGGGCCCAACAGTGGCAACTAGGCGGTGCTGGGGCTTCAACCCCCGATCTTCCCTTCAACGACCCAGAGCCTTAACCACATGAGCCACCACCGCCCCAAACTGCTGTGACTTCATCATAGACTGCTGTGACATCATCATAGACTGCTGTGACATCATCATAGACTGCAGTGACATCATTACAACTGTAGCGACATCATCATAGACTGCAGTGACATCATCATAGACTGCTGTGACATCATCATAGACTGCAGTGACATCATTACAACTGTAGCGACATCATCATAGACTGCAGTGACATCATCATAGACTGCAGTGACATCATTACAACTGTAGCGACATCATCATAGACTGCAGTGACATCATCATAGACTGCAGTGACTTCATCATAAACTGCTCTGACATCATCATGACTATTTTTCTTCCACAATGTAACTCAAAATATTGCCTTGTACCTCTTAGATTTAAATGAATTAATATAAAAATGTTAAAAAAAAAGCATTTACAAAAAGTAAAAATAACATTTCTGTGTGTGTGTGTGTGTGTGTGTGTGTGTTGATGGTAACAGTAGTATTGGCTTAATTCCTAAGTTCCAAACTAAGCCTGCCAAGTTCAGTAAAGTGTGTGATAACAGGCCCAATGTGTGTGTGTGTGTGTGTGTGTGTGTGAGAGTGTGTGTGTGTGTGTGTGAGTGTGTGTTGTTTCTTTTTGTGATTAATGTTTAAACTGTTCAGTATGTTTATAATACTGTGGAATTGCACTGTTTAGAGCACACACACACACACACACATAGAGTCGAACATAAAAAATGTCAGAAGCAGTGAGAGACAGAGAGTGTGTGTGTGTGTGTGTGTGTATGTGTGTGTGTGTGTGTGTGTGTACAGTTTTGAGAGCCAGAAGTTTATTTAAACCCCAGTATAATGAAATAAATAAAATATATCAGTGAAATGATTATTATTTAATCACATTAAATAATAAATAAAAGAAACAATATTTAAATATATGAATATTTATCATTTAAAAAAATAAATAAACAAACAACAGTGAAATAAAAGTGATAATAAAACATCACAGCTGAGGTGACGTTCAGGTTGAATCTTTATTTCTCTCTCACACACACACTCACACACACACACAGACTCACACACCCTGTGTAATGACAGTGTCAGGAGAGATTCTCTAACAGAACTGGGTCAGTACTCTCATCCTCTGAGAACACACACACACACACACACACACACACACTTGAGCGCTCTCACTGAGATATTCAATTATCTCAGGAGGTCAGCATTCCTGCTCTGTGGTGTCAGCAGCAATAAAGATAAAATCTTTCCTTCTCTCTTTTACACACACACACACACACAGTTGTGTATTTTCTGAAGCAGAGTCACTGAGGCTGATTATTTTCCTCCAACAGCACGACTCCATGACTCTTATTCCTCTCACGTCACAGCAACGTTTCAATTTCACGTCACACTTCTGATCTGTTTGTACAGAGATTAAAAATCTGTGAAAGGATTTAGTTTCTGTTGTCACTTACTTTATAGCAGTTATAAACACTCATTCCCTCAGCAGCGCCTCGCTATTACAGTTAATAAGACAAAAAAACGCAGCTTGTCACGTTACAGAGAACCGGAACACGTGAAAACAAACACTAACAAATCAGAGAATTAACATAAACCTGCTCTACTGTCAGAGCCGCTGTTAGAGAGAATTAATCAACACCTGATCCACCAATCAGGACGAGGAGGACGATAACGAGGTGAGTGCAGCACAGAGAGACGAGTGATGAAGCAGAGAGACAGACGAGTGATGAAGCAGAGAGACAGACGAGTGATGAAGCAGAGAGAGAGACAGACGAGTGATGAAGCAGAGAGAGAGACAGACAAGTGATGAAGCAGAGAGAGAGACAGACGAGTGATGAAGCAGAGAGAGCGACAGACGAGTGATGAAGCAGAGAGAGAGACAGACGAGTGATGAAGCAGAGAGAGAGACAGACGAGTGATGAAGCAGAGAGAGAGACAGACGAGTGATGAAGCAGAGAGAGCGACAGACGAGTGATGAAGCAGAGAGAGAGACAGACGAGTGATGAAGCAGAGAGAGAGACAGACGAGTGATGAAGCAGAGAGAGAGACAGACGAGTGATGAAGCAGAGAGAGAGACAGACGAGTGATGAAGCAGAGAGAGCGACAGACGAGTGATGAAGCAGAGAGAGCGACAGACGAGTGATGAAGCAGAGAGAGAGACAGACGAGTGATGAAGCAGAGAGAGAGACAGACGAGTGATGAAGCAGAGAGAGAGACAGATGAGTGATGAAGCAGAGAGAGCGACAGACGAGTGATGAAGCAGAGAGAGCGACAGACGAGTGATGAAGCAGAGAGAGAGACAGACGAGTGATGAAGCAGAGAGAGAGACAGACGAGTGATGAAGCAGAGAGAGAGACAGACGAGTGATGAAGCAGAGAGAGCGACAGACAAGTGATGAAGCAGAGAGAGAGACAGACGAGTGATGAAGCAAAGACCATCCACACCGATACGTCCACACCGACACGTCCACACCGACACATCCATCCACACCGACACGTCCACACCAACACACCCATCCACACCAACACGTCCATCCACACCAACACCTCCACACCAACACGTCCACACCGACACGTCCACACCGACACGTCCATCCACACCAACACCTCCACACCAACACGTCCACACCGACACGTCCATCCACACCAACACCTCCACACCAACACGTCCACACCGACACACCCATCCACACCAACACCTCCACACCAACACGTCCACACCGACACGTCCATCCACACCAACACGTCCACACCGACACACCCATCCACACCAACACCTCCACACCAACACGTCCACACCAACACATCCATCCACACCAACACGTCCACACCGACACACCCATCCACACCAACACCTCCACACCGACATGTCCACACTGACATGTCCACACTGACACACCCATCCACACTGACACGTCCACACCAACACGTCCACACCGACATGTCCACACCGACACATCCATCCACACCAACACGTCCACACCGACACGTCCATCCACACCAACACGTCCACACCGACACACCCATCCACACCAACACCTCCACACCGACATGTCCACACCGTCACGTCCACACTGACACTTCCACACTGACACTTCCACACCGACACGTCCACACCGACACGTCCATCCACACCGACACGTCCACACTGACACATCCATCCACACCGACACGTCCACACCGACACACCCATCCACACTGACACGTCCACACCGACACGTCCACACCGACACGTCCACACTGACACGTCCACACCGACGCGTCCACACTGACACGTCCATCCACAGCGACACGTCAACACTGACACATCCATCCACACCGACACCTCCACACCAACACGTCCACACTGACACGTCCACACCGACGCGTCCACACCAACACATCCACACCAACACGTCCATCCACACCAAACACGTCCATCCACACCAACACGTCCACACCAACACGTCCACACCGACACTTCCACATTGACACGTCCATCCACACCAACATGTCCACACCGACACACCCATCCACACCAACACCTCCACACCGACATGTCCACACTGACATGTCCACACTGACACATCCATCCACACTGACACGTCCACACCAACACGTCCATCCACACCAACACTTCCACACCGACACGTCCATCCACACCAACACGTCCACACCGACACTTCCACACCGACACGTCCACAACAATACGTCCACACCGACATGTCCACACCGACACTTCCACACCGACACGTCCATCCACACCAACACGTCCACACCAACACACCCATCCACACCAACACCTCCACACCGACATATCCACACCGTCACGTCCACACTGACACTTCCACACTGACACGTCCACACCGACACGTCCACACCGACACACCCATCCACACTGACACGTCCACACCAACACGTCCACACTGACACGCCCATCCACACCGACACGTCAACACTGACACATCCATCCACACCAACACGTCCACACTGACACGTCCACACCGACGCGTCCACACCGACACATCCAAACCAACACGTCCATCCACACCAACACGTCCATCCACACCAACACGTCCATCCACACCAACACGTCCATCCACACCAACACGTCCATCCACACCAACACGTCCATCCACACCAACACGTCCATCCACACCAAAACGTCCATCCATACCAACACCTCCACACTGACATGTCCACACTGACACATCCATCCACTGTGTTGTGATGTTAGTGTGTTGTGATGTTAGTGTGTGTTGTGATGTTAGTGTGTGTTGTGATGTTAGTGTGTTGTGATGTTAGTGTGTGTTGTGATGTTAGTGTGTTGTGATGTTAGTGTGTGTTGTGGTGTTGGTGTGTGTTGTGATGTTAGTGTGTTGTGATGTTAGTGTGTGTTGTGATGTCAGTGTGTGTTGTGATGTTAGTGTGTGTTGTGATGTTAGTGTGTTGTGATGTTGGTGTGTGTTGTGATGTCAGTGTGTGTTGTGATGTTAGTGTGTGTTGTGATGTTAGTGTGTGTTGTGATGTTAGTGTGTGTTGTGATGTTAGTGTGTTGTGATGTTGGTGTGTGTTGTGATGTCAGTGTGTGTTGTGATGTTAGTGTGTGTTGTGGTGTTAGTGTTGTGATGTTGGTGTGTGTTGTGATGTCAGTGTGTTGTGATGTTAGTGTGTTGTGATGTTAGTGTGTTGTGATGTTAGTGTGTGTTGTGATGTTAGTGTGTTGTGATGTTAGTGTGTGTTGTGATGTTAGTGTGTTGTGATGTTAGTGTGTTGTGATGTTAGTGTGTGTTGTGATGTTAGTGTGTTGTGATGTTAGTGTGTGTTGTGATGTTAGTGTGTGTTGTGATGTTAGTGTGTTGTGATGTTAGTGTGTTGTGATGTTAGTGTGTTGTGATGTTAGTGTGTGTTGTGATGTTAGTGTGTTGTGATGTTAGTGTGTGTTGTGGTGTTGGTGTGTGTTGTGATGTTAGTGTGTTGTGATGTTAGTGTGTGTTGTGATGTTAGTGTGTTGTGATGTTAGTGTGTGTTGTGATGTTAGTGTGTGTTGTGATGTTAGTGTGTTGTGATGTTATTGTGTTGTGATGTTAGTGTGTGTTGTGATGTTAGTGTGTTGTGATGTTAGTGTGTGTTGTGATGTTAGTGTGTGTTGTGATGTTAGTGTGTTGTGATGTTAGTGTGTGTTGTGATGTTAGTGTGTTGTGATGTTAGTGTGTGTTGTGATGTTAGTGTGTGTTGTGATGTTAGTGTGTTGTGATGTTAGTGTGTGTTGTGATGTTAGTGTGTTGTGATGTTAGTGTGTTGTGATGTTAGTGTGTGTTGTGATGTTAGTGTGTTGTGATGTTAGTGTGTTGTGATGTTAGTGTGTGTTGTGATGTTAGTGTGTTGTGATGTTAGTGTGTTGTGATGTTAGTGTGTGTTGTGATGTTAGTGTGTTGTGATGTTAGTGTGTGTTGTGATGTTAGTGTGTGTTGTGATGTTAGTGTGTTGTGATGTTAGTGTGTGTTGTGATGTTAGTGTGTGTTGTCATGTCAGTGTGTTGTGATGTTAGTGTGTTGTGATGTTAGTGTGTTGTGATGTTAGAGTGTGTTGTCATGTCAGTGTGTTGTGATGTTAGTGTGTGTTGTGATGTTAGTGTGTTGTGATGTTAGTGTGTTGTGATGTTAGTGTGTGTTGTGATGTTAGTGTGTTGTGATGTTAGTGTGTGTTGTGATGTTAGTGTGTGTTGTGATGTTAGTGTGTGTTGTGATGTTAGTGTGTTGTGATGTTGGTGTGTGTTGTGATGTCAGTGTGTGTTGTGATGTTAGTGTGTGTTGTGGTGTTAGTGTTGTGATGTTGGTGTGTGTTGTGATGTCAGTGTGTTGTGATGTTAGTGTGTTGTGATGTTAGTGTGTTGTGATGTTAGTGTGTGTTGTGATGTTAGTGTGTTGTGATGTTAGTGTGTTGTGATGTTAGTGTGTGTTGTGATGTTAGTGTGTTGTGATGTTAGTGTGTTGTGATGTTAGTGTGTTGTGATGTTAGTGTGTGTTGTGATGTTAGTGTGTTGTGATGTCAGTGTGTGTTGTGATGTTAGTGTGTGTTGTGATGTTAGTGTGTGTTGTGATGTTAGTGTGTGTTGTGATGTTAGTGTGTTGTGATGTTGGTGTGTGTTGTGATGTCAGTGTGTGTTGTGATGTTAGTGTGTGTTGTGGTGTTAGTGTTGTGATGTTGGTGTGTGTTGTGATGTCAGTGTGTTGTGATGTTAGTGTGTTGTGATGTTAGTGTGTTGTGATGTTAGTGTGTGTTGTGATGTTAGTGCGTGTTGTGATGTTAGTGTGTGTTGTGATGTTAGTGTGTTGTGATGTTAGTGTGTTGTGATGTTAGTGTGTTGTGATGTTAGTGTGTGTTGTGATGTTAGTGTGTTGTGATGTTAGTGTGTTGTGATGTTAGTGTGTGTTGTGATGTTAGTGTGTTGTGATGTTAGTGTGTTGTGATGTTAGTGTGTGTTGTGATGTTAGTGTGTTGTGATGTTAGTGTGTGTTGTGATGTTAGTGTGTGTTGTGATGTTAGTGTGTTGTGATGTTAGTGTGTTGTGATGTTAGTGTGTGTTGTGATGTTAGTGTGTTGTGATGTTAGTGTGTGTTGTGATGTTAGTGTGTGTTGTGATGTTAGTGTGTTGTGATGTTAGTGTGTGTTGTGATGTTAGTGTGTTGTGATGTTAGTGTGTTGTGATGTTAGTGTGTGTTGTGATGTTAGTGTGTGTTGTGATGTTAGTGTGTTGTGATGTTAGTGTGTTGTGATGTTAGTGTGTGTTGTGATGTTAGTGTGTTGTGATGTTAGTGTGTGTTGTGATGTTAGTGTGTGTTGTGATGTTAGTGTGTTGTGATGTTAGTGTGTGTTGTGATGTTAGTGTGTTGTGATGTTAGTGTGTGTTGTGATGTTAGTGTGTGTTGTGATGTTAGTGTGTTGTGATGTTAGTGTGTGTTGTGATGTTAGTGTGTTGTGATGTTAGTGTGTTGTGATGTTAGTGTGTGTTGTGATGTTAGTGTGTTGTGATGTTAGTGTGTTGTGATGTTAGTGTGTGTTGTGATGTTAGTGTGTTGTGATGTTAGTGTGTTGTGATGTTAGTGTGTGTTGTGATGTTAGTGTGTGTTGTGATGTTAGTGTGTTGTGATGTTAGTGTGTGTTGTGATGTTAGTGTGTGTTGTGATGTTAGTGTGTTGTGATGTTAGTGTGTGTTGTGATGTTAGTGTGTTGTGATGTTAGTGTGTGTTGTGATGTTAGTGTGTGTTGTGATGTTAGTGTGTTGTGATGTTAGTGTGTGTTGTGATGTTAGTGTGTGTTGTGATGTCAGTGTGTTGTGATGTTAGTGTGTGTTGTGATGTTAGTGTGTTGTGATGTTAGTGTGTGTTGTGATGTTAGTGTGTGTTGTGATGTTAGTGTGTTGTGATGTTAGTGTGTGTTGTGATGTTAGTGTGTGTTGTGATGTTAGTGTGTGTTGTGATGTTAGTGTGTTGTGATGTTAGTGTGTGTTGTGATGTTAGTGTGTGTTGTGATGTCAGTGTGTTGTGATGTTAGTGTGTTGTGATGTTAGTGTGTGTTGTGATGTTAGTGTGTGTTGTGATGTTAGTGTGTTGTGATGTTAGTGTGTGTTGTGATGTTAGTGTGTGTTGTGATGTTAGTGTGTGTTGTGATGTTAGTGTGTGTTGTGATGTTAGTGTGTGTTGTGATGTTAGTGTGTGTTGTGATGTTAGTGTGTTGTGATGTTAGTGTGTGTTGTGATGTTAGTGTGTGTTGTGATGTTAGTGTGTTGTGATGTCAGTGTGTGTTGTGATGTTAGTGTGTGTTGTGATGTTAGTGTGTTGTGATGTTAGTGTGTTGTGATGTTAGTGTGTTGTGATGTTAGTGTGTGTTGTGATGTTAGTGTGTGTTGTGATGTTAGTGTGTTGTGATGTTAGTGTGTTGTGATGTTAGTGTGTTGTGATGTTAGTGTGTGTTGTGATGTTAGTGTGTTGTGATGTTAGTGTGTGTTGTGATGTTAGTGTGTTGTGATGTTAGTGTGTGTTGTGGTGTTGGTGTGTGTTGTGATGTTAGTGTGTTGTGATGTTAGTGTGTTGTGATGTTAGTGTGTTGTGATGTTAGTGTGTGTTGTGATGTTAGTGTGTGTTGTGATGTTAGTGTGTTGTGATGTTATTGTGTTGTGATGTTAGTGTGTGTTGTGATGTTAGTGTGTTGTGATGTTAGTGTGTTGTGATGTTAGTGTGTGTTGTGATGTTAGTGTGTTGTGATGTTATTGTGTTGTGATGTTAGTGTGTGTTGTGATGTTAGTGTGTTGTGATGTTAGTGTGTTGTGATGTTAGTGTGTGTTGTGGTGTTGGTGTGTGGTGTTGGTAGTGTGTTGTGATGTTAGTGTGTGTTGTGATGTTAGTGTGTGTTGTGATGTTAGTGTGTTGTGATGTTAGTGTGTTGTGATGTTAGTGTGTGTTGTGATGTTAGTGTGTGTTGTGATGTTAGTGTGTTGTGATGTTATTGTGTTGTGATGTTAGTGTGTGTTGTGATGTTAGTGTGTTGTGATGTTAGTGTGTTGTGATGTTAGTGTGTGTTGTGATGTTAGTGTGTTGTGATGTTAGTGTGTTGTGATGTTAGTGTGTGTTGTGATGTTAGTGTGTTGTGATGTTAGTGTGTTGTGATGTTAGTGTGTGTTGTGATGTTAGTGTGTTGTGATGTTAGTGTGTTGTGATGTTAGTGTGTGTTGTGATGTTAGTGTGTTGTGATGTTAGTGTGTGTTGTGATGTTAGTGTGTGTTGTGATGTTAGTGTGTTGTGATGTTAGTGTGTGTTGTGATGTTAGTGTGTGTTGTCATGTCAGTGTGTTGTGATGTTAGTGTGTTGTGATGTTAGTGTGTTGTGATGTTAGAGTGTGTTGTCATGTCAGTGTGTTGTGATGTTAGTGTGTGTTGTGATGTTAGTGTGTTGTGATGTTAGTGTGTTGTGATGTTAGTGTGTGTTGTGATGTTAGTGTGTTGTGATGTTAGTGTGTGTTGTGATGTTAGTGTGTGTTGTGATGTTAGTGTGTGTTGTGATGTTAGTGTGTTGTGATGTTAGTGTGTGTTGTGATGTTAGTGTGTGTTGTGATGTTAGTGTGTTGTGATGTTATTGTGTTGTGATGTTAGTGTGTGTTGTGATGTTAGTGTGTTGTGATGTTAGTGTGTTGTGATGTTAGTGTGTGTTGTGGTGTTGGTGTGTGTTGTGATGTTAGTGTGTTGTGATGTTAGTGTGTGTTGTGATGTTAGTGTGTTGTGATGTTAGTGTGTTGTGATGTTAGTGTGTGTTGTGATGTTAGTGTGTGTTGTGATGTTAGTGTGTTGTGATGTTATTGTGTTGTGATGTTAGTGTGTGTTGTGATGTTAGTGTGTTGTGATGTTAGTGTGTTGTGATGTTAGTGTGTGTTGTGATGTTAGTGTGTTGTGATGTTAGTGTGTTGTGATGTTAGTGTGTGTTGTGATGTTAGTGTGTTGTGATGTTAGTGTGTTGTGATGTTAGTGTGTGTTGTGATGTTAGTGTGTTGTGATGTTAGTGTGTTGTGATGTTAGTGTGTGTTGTGATGTTAGTGTGTTGTGATGTTAGTGTGTGTTGTGATGTTAGTGTGTGTTGTGATGTTAGTGTGTTGTGATGTTAGTGTGTGTTGTGATGTTAGTGTGTGTTGTCATGTCAGTGTGTTGTGATGTTAGTGTGTTGTGATGTTAGTGTGTTGTGATGTTAGAGTGTGTTGTCATGTCAGTGTGTTGTGATGTTAGTGTGTGTTGTGATGTTAGTGTGTTGTGATGTTAGTGTGTTGTGATGTTAGTGTGTGTTGTGATGTTAGTGTGTTGTGATGTTAGTGTGTGTTGTGATGTTAGTGTGTGTTGTGATGTTAGTGTGTGTTGTGATGTTAGTGTGTTGTGATGTTAGTGTGTGTTGTGATGTTAGTGTGTGTTGTGATGTCAGTGTGTTGTGATGTTAGTGTGTTGTGATGTTAGTGTGTGTTGTGATGTTAGTGTGTGTTGTGATGTTAGTGTGTTGTGATGTTAGTGTGTGTTGTGATGTTAGTGTGTGTTGTGATGTTAGTGTGTGTTGTGATGTTAGTGTGTTGTGATGTTAGTGTGTGTTGTGATGTTAGTGTGTGTTGTGATGTTAGTGTGTTGTGATGTTAGTGTGTTGTGATGTTAGTGTGTGTTGTGATGTTAGTGTGTGTTGTGATGTTAGTGTGTTGTGATGTCAGTGTGTGTTGTGATGTTAGTGTGTGTTGTGATGTTAGTGTGTTGTGATGTTAGTGTGTGTTGTGATGTTAGTGTGTGTTGTGATGTTAGTGTGTTGTGATGTTAGTGTGTGTTGTGATGTTAGTGTGTGTTGTGATGTTAGTGTGTGTTGTGATGTTAGTGTGTGTTGTCATGTCAGTGTGTTGTGATGTTAGTGTGTTGTGATGTTAGTGTGTTGTGATGTTAGAGTGTGTTGTCATGTCAGTGTGTTGTGATGTTAGTGTGTGTTGTGATGTTAGTGTGTGTTGTGATGTTAGTGTGTGTTGTGATGTTAGTGTGTGTTGTGATGTTAGTGTGTTGTGATGTTAGTGTGTTGTGATGTTAGAGTGTGTTGTCATGTCAGTGTGTTGTGATGTTAGTGTGTGTTGTGATGTTAGTGTGTGTTGTGATGTTAGTGTGTGTTGTGATGTTAGTGTGTGTTGTCATGTCAGTGTGTTGTGATGTTAGTGTGTGTTGTGATGTTAGTGTGTGTTGTGATGTTAGTGTGTGTTGTGATGTTAGTGTGTGTTGTCATGTCAGTGTGTTGTGATGTTAGTGTGTTGTGATGTTAGTGTGTTGTGATGTTAGTGTGTGTTGTGATGTTAGTGTGTGTTGTGATGTTAGTGTGTTGTGATGTTAGTGTGTTGTGATGTTAGTGTGTGTTGTGATGTTAGTGTGTTGTGATGTTAGTGTGTGTTGTGATGTTAGTGTGTGTTGTGATGTTAGTGTGTGTTGTGATGTTAGTGTGTTGTGATGTCAGTGTGTGTTGTGATGTTAGTGTGTTGTGATGTTAGTGTGTGTTGTGATGTTAGTGTGTGTTGTGATGTTAGTGTGTGTTGTGATGTTAGTGTGTTGTGATGTCAGTGTGTGTTGTGATGTTAGTGTGTTGTGATGTTAGTGTGTGTTGTGATGTTAGTGTGTGTTGTGATGTTAGTGTGTGTTGTGATGTTAGTGTGTGTTGTGATGTCAGTGTGTTGTGATGTCAGTGTGTGTTGTGATGTTAGTGTGTTGTGATGTTAGTGTGTGTTGTGATGTTAGTGTGTTGTGATGTTAGTGTGTGTTGTGATGTTAGTGTGTTGTGATGTTAGTGTGTGTTGTGATGTTAGTGTGTGTTGTGATGTTAGTGTGTGTTGTGATGTTAGTGTGTTGTGATGTTAGTGTGTGTTGTGATGTTAGTGTGTTGTGATGTTAGTGTGTGTTGTGATGTTAGTGTGTTGTGATGTTAGTGTGTGTTGTGATGTTAGTGTGTGTTGTGATGTTAGTGTGTTGTGATGTTAGTGTGTGTGTGATGTCAGTGTGTTGTGATGTTAGTGTGTGTTGTGATGTTAGTGTGTTGTGATGTTAGTGTGTGTTGTGATGTTAGTGTGTGTTGTGATGTTAGTGTGTTGTGATGTTAGTGTGTGTTGTGATGTCAGTGTGTTGTGATGTTAGTGTGTGTTGTGATGTTAGTGTGTTGTGATGTTAGTGTGTGTTGTGATGTCAGTGTGTTGTGATGTTAGTGTGTATTGTGATGTCAGTGTGTTGTGATGTTAGTGTGTATTGTGATGTCAGTGTGTTGTGATGTTAGTGTGTGTTGTGATGTCAGTGTGTTGTGATGTTAGTGTGTTGTGATGTTAGTGTGTGTTGTGATGTTAGTGTGTGTTGTGATGTTAGTGTGTGTTGTGATGTCAGTGTGTTGTGATGTTAGTGTGTTGTGATGTTAGTGTGTGTTGTGATGTCAGTGTGTTGTGATGTTAGTGTGTTGTGATGTTAGTGTGTGTTGTGATGTTAGTGTGTGTTGTGATGTCAGTGTGTTGTGATGTTAGTGTGTATTGTGATGTCAGTGTGTTGTGATGTTAGTGTGTGTTGTGATGTCAGTGTGTTGTGATGTTAGTGTGTTGTGATGTTAGTGTGTGTTGTGATGTTAGTGTGTGTTGTGATGTTAGTGTGTGTTGTGATGTCAGTGTGTTGTGATGTTAGTGTGTTGTGATGTTAGTGTGTGTTGTGATGTTAGTGTGTTGTGATGTTAGTGTGTGTTGTGATGTTAGTGTGTGTTGTGATGTTAGTGTGTGTTGTGATGTTAGTGTGTTGTGATGTTAGTGTGTGTTGTGATGTTAGTGTGTTGTGATGTTAGTGTGTGTTGTGATGTTAGTGTGTGTTGTGATGTTAGTGTGTTGTGATGTTAGTGTGTGTTGTGATGTTAGTGTGTGTTGTCATGTCAGTGTGTTGTGATGTTAGTGTGTTGTGATGTTAGTGTGTTGTGATGTTAGAGTGTGTTGTGATGTCAGTGTGTTGTGATGTTAGTGTGTATTGTGATGTCAGTGTGTTGTGATGTCAGTGTGTGTTGTGATGTTAGTGTGTGTTGTGATGTTAGTGTGTTGTGATGTTAGTGTGTGTTGTGATGTTAGTGTGTGTTGTGATGTTAGTGTGTTGTGATGTTAGTGTGTGTTGTGATGTTAGTGTGTGTTGTGATGTTAGTGTGTTGTGATGTTAGTGTGTGTTGTGATGTTAGTGTGTGTTGTGATGTTAGTGTGTTGTGATGTTAGTGTGTGTTGTGATGTTAGTGTGTGTTGTGATGTCAGTGTGTTGTGATGTTAGTGTGTTGTGATGTTAGTGTGTGTTGTGATGTTAGTGTGTGTTGTGATGTTAGTGTGTTGTGATGTTAGTGTGTGTTGTGATGTTAGTGTGTGTTGTGATGTTAGTGTGTTGTGATGTCAGTGTGTGTTGTGATGTTAGTGTGTGTTGTGATGTTAGTGTGTTGTGATGTTAGTGTGTGTTGTGATGTTAGTGTGTTGTGATGTTAGTGTGTGTTGTGATGTTAGTGTGTGTTGTGATGTTAGTGTGTTGTGATGTTAGTGTGTGTTGTGATGTTAGTGTGTGTTGTGATGTTAGTGTGTTGTGATGTTAGTGTGTGTTGTGATGTTAGTGTGTGTTGTGATGTTAGTGTGTTGTGATGTCAGTGTGTGTTGTGATGTTAGTGTGTGTTGTGATGTTAGTGTGTTGTGATGTTAGTGTGTGTTGTGATGTTAGTGTGTTGTGATGTTAGTGTGTGTTGTGATGTTAGTGTGTTGTGATGTTAGTGTGTGTTGTGATGTTAGTGTGTGTTGTGATGTTAGTGTGTTGTGATGTCAGTGTGTGTTGTGATGTTAGTGTGTGTTGTGATGTTAGTGTGTTGTGATGTTAGTGTGTGTTGTGATGTTAGTGTGTGTTGTGATGTTAGTGTGTTGTGATGTTAGTGTGTGTTGTGATGTTAGTGTGTGTTGTGATGTTAGTGTGTGTTGTGATGTTAGTGTGTGTTGTGATGTCAGTGTGTTGTGATGTTAGTGTGTGTTGTGATGTTAGTGTGTGTTGTGATGTTAGTGTGTGTTGTGATGTTAGTGTGTTGTGATGTCAGTGTGTGTTGTGATGTTAGTGTGTTGTGATGTTAGTGTGTGTTGTGATGTTAGTGTGTGTTGTGATGTTAGTGTGTGTTGTGATGTTAGTGTGTGTTGTGATGTCAGTGTGTTGTGATGTCAGTGTGTGTTGTGATGTTAGTGTGTTGTGATGTTAGTGTGTGTTGTGATGTTAGTGTGTTGTGATGTTAGTGTGTGTTGTGATGTTAGTGTGTTGTGATGTTAGTGTGTGTTGTGATGTTAGTGTGTGTTGTGATGTTAGTGTGTGTTGTGATGTTAGTGTGTTGTGATGTTAGTGTGTGTTGTGATGTTAGTGTGTTGTGATGTTAGTGTGTTGTGATGTTAGTGTGTGTTGTGATGTCAGTGTGTTGTGATGTTAGTGTGTGTTGTGATGTTAGTGTGTTGTGATGTTAGTGTGTGTTGTGATGTCAGTGTGTTGTGATGTTAGTGTGTGTTGTGATGTCAGTGTGTTGTGATGTTAGTGTGTGTTGTGATGTCAGTGTGTTGTGATGTTAGTGTGTGTTGTGATGTCAGTGTGTTGTGATGTTAGTGTGTGTTGTGATGTTAGTGTGTGTTGTGATGTCAGTGTGTTGTGATGTTAGTGTGTTGTGATGTTAGTGTGTGTTGTGATGTTAGTGTGTTGTGATGTTAGTGTGTGTTGTGATGTTAGTGTGTGTTGTGATGTTAGTGTGTGTTGTGATGTTAGTGTGTTGTGATGTTAGTGTGTGTTGTGATGTTAGTGTGTGTTGTGATGTCAGTGTGTTGTGATGTTAGTGTGTATTGTGATGTCAGTGTGTTGTGATGTTAGTGTGTGTTGTGATGTCAGTGTGTTGTGATGTTAGTGTGTTGTGATGTTAGTGTGTGTTGTGATGTTAGTGTGTGTTGTGATGTCAGTGTGTTGTGATGTTAGTGTGTTGTGATGTTAGTGTGTGTTGTGATGTTAGTGTGTTGTGATGTTAGTGTGTGTTGTGATGTTAGTGTGTGTTGTGATGTTAGTGTGTTGTGATGTTAGTGTGTGTTGTGATGTTAGTGTGTGTTGTGATGTTAGTGTGTGTTGTGATGTTAGTGTGTTGTGATGTTAGTGTGTTGTGATGTTAGTGTGTGTTGTGATGTTAGTGTGTTGTGATGTTAGTGTGTGTTGTGATGTTAGTGTGTTGTGATGTTAGTGTGTGTTGTGATGTCAGTGTGTTGTGATGTTAGTGTGTATTGTGATGTCAGTGTGTTGTGATGTTAGTGTGTGTTGTGATGTTAGTGTGTTGTGATGTTAGTGTGTGTTGTGATGTTAGTGTGTTGTGATGTTAGTGTGTGTTGTGATGTTAGTGTGTTGTGATGTTAGTGTGTGTTGTGATGTTAGTGTGTTGTGATGTTAGTGTGTGTTGTGATGTTAGTGTGTGTTGTGATGTTAGTGTGTTGTGATGTTAGTGTGTGTTGTGATGTTAGTGTGTTGTGATGTTAGTGTGTTGTGATGTTAGTGTGTGTTGTGATGTTAGTGTGTTGTGATGTTAGTGTGTGTTGTGATGTCAGTGTGTTGTGATGTTAGTGTGTGTTGTGATGTTAGTGTGTGTTGTGATGTTAGTGTGTTGTGATGTTAGTGTGTGTTGTGATGTTAGTGTGTGTTGTGATGTTAGTGTGTTGTGATGTTAGTGTGTGTTGTGATGTTAGTGTGTGTTGTGATGTTAGTGTGTGTTGTGATGTTAGTGTGTTGTGATGTTAGTGTGTGTTGTGATGTTAGTGTGTTGTGATGTTAGTGTGTTGTGATGTTAGTGTTTTGTGATGTTAGTGTGTTGTGATGTTAGTGTGTGTTGTGATGTTAGTGTGTGTTGTGATGTTAGTGTGTGTTGTGATGTCAGTGTGTTGTGATGTTAGTGTGTGTTGTGATGTTAGTGTGTTGTGATGTTAGTGTGTTGTGATGTTAGTGTGTGTTGTGATGTCAGTGTGTTGTGATGTTAGTGTTTTGTGATGTTAGTGTGTGTTGTGATGTCAGTGTGTGTTGTGATGTTAGTGTGTTGTGATGTTAGTGTGTTGTGATGTTAGTGTTTTGTGATGTTAGTGTGTGTTGTGTATTTGTGGCTCAGACCAGTTTGTGGTTCTGACCCGGTGAAGTAAACAGTATAGAGGGAGTGATTGTGTGTTTTTCAGCAGGATTGTGTAGTTAAATAACGGAGGGCCGCTCAGTGATGAGCGCTGCGTTTGGAACACAGCCAGATGTAAATGGATCAATAATCCGCGAGCTTCACTCTGGAAGCTAATGAATATTGCATCGCTCATCAGCAGCTCTGTGTTCAGGATGAGAAGTTTATTATGCTGAAAGGGAAATCTGTGTTTGGTTTAATGGATGATTAGGTGATTATTCTGCCGTACCAACTCAAACTGCACGTATTATAGACGGCCGTTTTCCCTGAAAGACCTGTGCTGGGCTTTTAAACTGACCATTAAACATGGAGTCAGAGCTTTATTTTATTATTCATTACCAGCTAACAAGGTTTTCCTTCACCTTAGTCAGGAGGATCTTAGGTGGATTTGATATTACAGGCATGTGTTTGCAGATGTGGAGCTCTTGGAGGAGGATGAGCTGAATATCTATCACACCAAGCACACGAGAACCTGGGCTGTGTCCTAACACTTCTCTAGAGCGCTTAATTAAAGTGTCCTTCAGCACACACTCCTCTGGGCCTTCAGCCTTTAATTACAAACAGCAGACAATCAGTGGAGTAATCCAGACTCATCTCACATCATCAGCATCACCTCTACACACACACACACACACACACACCTTCCTTTCACACATGAGCTAATGTCCACTCTATCCACTTTATCACAAATGGACTCCATCAGACAGGAGGTTGTGATGATAATGTGTCTAATTAATAATGTAAATCTTTATTTGTTCTTTATTCTCCTTCTCAGTACTCCACTTTCATCTCCCTTTAATATAAAGTTTAAATCAGCCAAGTAAAATATCAGAGATGTCCTTAAGTTGATGCTTCTGCCTTCACTGCACCTTCCAGTTTTGGGAGGAGGGACATAGGGGGCAGGACTTGTGTACGGAGGCACAGAGGGCGGGGCTTGTGTATGGAGACAAAGACGGCAGGACTTGTGTATGTAGAAAAGTAAAGAAAAGTAGTAATAGTAACAGTAATAATAATAATAATTAATAGTAATAAAAATAGTAATTAATAATTAATAATAATAGTAATAGTAAAGAAAGAGAGAAAGGAGAGATAAATAAGGGGAAAACAAAAGGAAAAGAAGAAATATAATAAAGTGGGACATTAGAATAACTGCAAACCTGAGCGTAACCTGAGTGATGTAATCAGATATAAACTTTAGCTCCGCCCCCAAAATATAACGTTTCTCACTCTTCAACCACAGAGTGTCCATCACTCAGCCATGCTCATGTTGCTCTCTTACACACATCCTTCTAACTGTTCAGTTTGTGAGGAACAAATAAGATGTTCACTGTAGAAACCTGCAAAAGAAAGAGAGAGAGAGAGAGAGAGAGAGAGAGAAAGAGAAAGAGAGAGAGAGAGAGAAAGCTTAGCTGGTTACTAAGCTGGATGATTATTAGAAGTGTGTAAAATTCACCATGTTAAATATAAAACAAAGTGTAAGGCCACGCCCCCTTTCACACCCACTTCACCGTGAATGTGTGTTCATAAATATCGAGACTGGAACATCGGCACTTTGTGGGAAACGCAGCAGTCGGCGACATTAACCGATGAATTAATTTTAACAAAAACAACAATAGTATGAAGTTCTCCCATTCCTCTGAGCTGATGTGTGTGTGTGTGTGTGTGTTTCTGTGCCAATCAATAACTGCATCCAAACCAACACACTCTATACAAAGATCTGATTTCAGCCTCTGAGGTCTTTGTCTGTGTGTGTGTGTGTATGTGTGTGTGTGTATGTGTGTGTGTGTGTGTGTGTGTGAGTGAGACACACAGAGAGATGATTGAGCCTCAGATTTATTGTTTGTTATATAAATTCCCCAGGCGGCTTTTAGTAACATTCTCGTGTCATTTTCAGTTTCTGTGATGAAAACATACGACGTTTCCTCGCCTGACCCTCATTACTGAAAAACAAGACACAAGAAACAATGTGTGTTAATTAAGCATTTAATTGATAATTGACCAATTAATGAATACACACTTTCATGAGTAATGAATTAAAAACATCACACTGCTTCTCTTTAGAAAAAAGGAACAGAGGATGATTTTTGTGTCACACGTATCAAGTTCCATTAAAACACCATCGTCCTGGAAATGTCTTCATTCACACAGTGTGTGTGTGTGTGTGTGTACAAGTGGGCCAGTTGGATGTGAGACAGATTATTGTGCCAAAAGCAGTTTGAAAATGAGGCCAGACCAAAGCTGACGTCATGAACCGTGTGTCTAAAACGTGCCGACTGACAAACCCGAGACTCCACCTTGGATTCAAATCCATCATACTAATAAGATGTTTCTTTAACAAGATGTCCCCGTTATTCCAAGTGTGTGTGTGTGTGTGTGTGTGTGATTACAGAAACAGCATTTTGTCTGAACAAGGTGTAAAATGCTGAAATGGAGAGTTAGCAGAAGTGTTGAGGAGAGAATACAAACACGTCTCAGTCCAACACCAACATCACCTCCAGACAGAATTAAAGCAGCATGAAGTCGACCTTAATGCAGGAAAGTGGAGGATTGAAGGGGGAGAGGAGGGGGGAGTGGTGGGGGCGGGGTGGCTTGGGGTGTTTTAGTAGGAACAAACTTCGCACCAAACTCAACCTAATGAACAGGCATTATATAGAGGTTTAAATTTCCTTAATACTTTATTCTCTTTCACAGTTAGTCCTATATTTGTTTATTTTTTCAGTTCTATTTGTACTTGTTTCTTATAACATGACCTCGTGTATTAACAGACCAACCAATCAGATTCGAAAATGCCAGTTAGTGAGATACCGAGTGTGAGATTTTGTGAGATATTTAGAAAAAATGAGACACAAGGTGAGATAATGGGAATTAGATACTGAGAAAGATAGTGAGAGAGATGAGATGGCAAGAGTGAGATAATAAATGAGATGATGATTGAGAAAATAAAGTGGGAGTGAGACACAATGAGGTGATGACATAGTGAGAGTGAGATATAATGAGATGGCAAGAGTTAGACAGATGCTCTTTGTGGGAACAGTTTGGGGATGACCCCTTCCTGTTCCAACATGACTGCACACCAGTGACCAAAGCAAGGTCCATAAAGACATGGATGAGTGGGTTTGGTGTGGAGGAACTTGACTGGCCTGCACAGAGTCCAGACCTCAACCCCACAGAACACCTTTGGGATGAATTAGAGCGGAGACTGTGAGACAGACCTTCTCGTCCAACATCAGTGCCTGACCTCACAAATGGGCTTCTAGAGGAACGGTCAAAAAATCATGCAGGTGGTGGTAGCTCAAGTGGTTAAGGCTCTGGGTTGTTGACCAGAAAATTGGAATTCAAGCCCCAGCACTGCCAAGCTGCCACTTGCCCTTGAGCAAGGCCCCCAACCCTCCCTGCTGCAGGGGCGCTGCATCATGGCTGACACAGCGCTCTGACCCCAAATATGGGATATGTGAAGAAAGAATATGTTTATGTGACAAATAAAGACATTTTAATTATTTATTATTATATAAATTATAAGTGAGATACTGAGATTCTGAGAATGTTGAATTCATTTCCAGAAGCAGATGTTCACACACACTCGTGTAAAAGCTGTAAGATCATTAGATGTGTTTTCAGTGCTTTCAGTCTGATTTGAGCTGAGATACGAAACGATCAGCCAATCAGGTTTGAAAATGGAGTTTAAATGAACAAGTGATGGCAGTTCCAGAGGGGTCGAACCCTCAGCAGCGCCTCATTGAGTGTTTGTAGGATTTATATGGAATTATATTATCACTGAATCCAGTAGAAGAACTGATTAGATTTTGGAATCGATCCAAACAGGCTCAAGGTCACTGCAAGGTCAAAAGCTCGACCTTGAGTTTTCTTCAGCAGCTTGCGTCCTGTTTGAAGTCCATTTTAACACAATTTCCTCGAATGAATGCGTGTTATTCACCCATTATAAGCATGATGCTGACTCTTTGCCAGCTGTGTTAAAAAGTAGTGTTGCTGGGCAATACTTGGCTGAAAAGTGGTGTTGCCATGGTGATACCGGCAATACTGCCATGGTACAAGATGAACTCGATTTTCTAAAAAAAACATATTCCAGTAGTTAGAGTACATAAAACTGGTGAATAAAGAAAGCAGAACAGGATGATGGGCTGAGACACCAAGTGAACAAGAACAAGAAGACTTTTCACTGGAACTAGTAATCTAGGAACACTAAAGTCCTGCGTGGACGGGATTCTGGAGGTGTTTGTGTTCAGTGATGTTCCTGCAGCAGTTCCTAAAAACCCCATGATTGTAGTTTTTTAATCCCCCTCCTGTTTCCATAGATTGTAACGGTAGCAACACCCAATTGAACATTTTAACTAAAACATTACTAGTTCGGGCGCCAGACAGGGGTTAGCCTGTCAAAATAATTAGATAAGTAACCCAGACTGCCGTCAAACACCACCGATTACATACAACTTAATAATAGTAACCAGAGATATGTAAAAAAAGAAATAAATGCACATAGAAGAAAAATGTCCATTTAAGGCTTCCATATATTTTTTACAAATAGGAAACTATACATCATACATTCGACCACAATTAAACAAAACACAAAACTAAACAAAACCATCAAACCCTCCAAAAAAAACACACAATCTGCGGTGATCGCGAGGTTTCTGTATTCACAGCAGCAGTTTTGAGCCTCCGGTGCTCGATTAGTTACAGTTCCGAACCGAGGATATTAAGGGGAGTTTGTTGCGGTATGTGAGTGACGAATGTGTGTGTGTGTGTGTGTACGGCAAACCATGGGCCATCCAGCCGGCAGCATCGGCTTGGGAACTCGGGACAGAGTTTCACACAGCAGATCTGGAGTGGATCTTCACCGGGGAAAGAAGGCATCCAGGTAAAGGCACTTCCCATTCACTCCTGAGACAACACGTGACTTTGTGCTGGTCCGGCGCTCGGATAATGATCTCGGCGACCCTCCGGTTTTTACTCCAGCAGTACCCTTGCGTGAGTGTGTGCTCAGCTGATACTGGTGCAGCCACCACCCTGGACACTCGCGGCTTCTTCCTCTGATCCTCACTCAAACAAAAACCCACCATTTTGTTCCCTAGACCGCTGTATATAACATTACCTCACCCAAATTAAATTCCTGTCCCCATTCGCTGGCCGTCATGACGTTTAGTTTGGTTTCACTTTCCGCGCCGCCTTTACTGCTCCGCCACAAGATAAGAGTGGAAAAGTGCAAAGAATGAGATAGTGAGATGGTGTAAGTGAGATAATAAGAGTGAGACAGTGCAATGCTGAGTGTGAGATAGTGAGATAGGATAGAGAAAGTGAGAATGAAAGAAAGATCTACAGATAATGAGATGGTGAGAAAGAGTGACAGTGAGTATGAGATAGTAAAAGTAAGATAATGACAGTGAGAGTGACGTAAAAGTGAGATAATGACATAGTAAGGGTGAGGTGGTGAGAGTGAGATAGTTCGAGTGAGATAATGACATAGTGAGAGTGAGATAATGAGAGAGAAATAGTGATCGAGTAAAAGAGTGAGAGGGATAATGAGATGAGATAGTGATATAATGAGATAGTGAGAATGAGATAGTGATATAATGAGATAGTGATGGTTATGGTTAAGACATACAGAATGCAGAATGCTAAACTGGTGTCTTTAAGCTCCCTTTAGCTTTTAGCTACATTAGCCTCACAGCTCCGAGGTCTTGATTGGTTGATTATATTTAAGGTGATCTGAAGATTGTGTAAAATTATTCTGCTGTAATAAACTTAATAATGAATTTAAAAATCTTGGGCATAAAAAGGCAAATTTTGAACCACAGCACACATCTCCAGGATAAACAGCTAAACGGGTTCGAGGCTAACGCTCTGTTTCTCTCCGAGTGAGCAAAATAAATGTAAACTGCTAAAATCCATGAAAACATTCAGAGTAATTCTGCACACGGCCGGTTAGCTCCTGTGTGGTGACCTGTGGTGGTATTTGACCTGGTCCTCCTCCACATGTCTCTCTGTTATTCTGTTGTTCTAACCAGAAACACGGCGTGACCTTTATTCCAGGTGAAAGCTTGTGGCAGCAAGTCGATGCTAATCTATTTGTGAGTCTGTTAGCTAATAACAAGCTAAGCAGCCTCTCGGAGAAATATGGCTTCCAGAGCTCTTTAATTTGTCATAATAGAGGAGAGGAAAAACTAAACGAGATTAGCCGACCCCAATTCCCATATTCCACTCCCACGGCAGTGGCTAGGGCAAAGGGGCTTGTGGGTAATTTAAAGAACCCGTGCTTCTCCGTAACCGATATTGGAATCCAATTAAGAAACTGCAGAGCTGGTTCAGTTTTTTTTTAATATAACGAGCTCCGGTTCATTTGTTGGAGAAAGCCATGACTCTCACTATTAAATCCAATTACACCACTTCTGTCTGAACCAAAACAGGAAGTTATTAAATGAGAGGATTGATTTATTTATTGTCCTCAAAAAGGAGACAACAAAAACGATCCACACTCACAGCATAGCGCTGCTGAATCCTGGACTCTGATTGGTTGATTAATTCTCTGGAACAGCAGCTCTGACGGCAGTGTGGGTTTATATTAATGTACTCGCCCTGATACCTTATCGTTTCCATGGCAACAGATCGTTCACAGGAAGACGAAGAGCAAAAGCGTCATATAAACATATTTAAAAAAGAGTGGAATCTTTTCTGTGTTTTTTGTTAAATGTATGATGTGTGGAAGGAGTCTCCAGTGTCAGTCAGAGGTAAAGCTGGAGTTTTCCCACATCTTCATGACAGTGGAGCGTACGCGTCTTCGTGGTTTCCATGGTAACATGATAAACTGTGCAGGAGTTATTTTTTTGTCTTGGGAACTGCTGTTTATAGCTGCTATAACGGGAGTAACTTGCTTTCAGGATGTTCCACAGAATTAAATATAACTGTAAACTATTAAATATTGGTCTTTATTATAATGTATTTAATCTTGGTGCTGAAAAATCTTCCTAAAGGGGTGGGACTTTACACCGCTCATCACTTGAGCTGAAGAAACTCGAGGCTCCGCCCCCTCTTACAGAAGTCCTGACAGTTTGTACTCACATCTCCGCATTTTTCCTTCCATATCATCATACCTCTCTGACAGATCGGACAGTTCTGCCTGCAGGCTTGTTATTGTAGTTTGCATGGTGACCACTTCATCTGACCATGTCCTTCACAGTAGCCTTAATCTGGTCCATTTCTGCGCGGGTTGATGTAGTGCAACTGGTGATTTTGGCCTTGAGCGTCTGTAACTCACCCTTAATTGAGTTCAGTTCTCCGGTCAGTGCGCTTCTCAATTCTTCTACCGCTGCTGTTGTATTTTTGCACAATATTTTTTTTACATCATTTCATTTTATCTTATTTTATTTCACTTACATTCCATTACACATGTTCTTTTCTTTCTTTTTCGGCGCTAAGTGTCCTATGTTCTTTTGTGTTGTCTTTCTTGTATTTATTGTCTTTTGTCTTGTCTATGCTCTGTTTGCACCTAGCTGCACAATGTGCACTTTATGTGGCTAAGACAATCTTCTGTCCTAGCTCTGTGGTGTTGTTTTGTGTTGAACTCTTTGTTGTTGTATGTTTCTGTAGCACCAGGTCCTGGAGAAACGCTGTTTCATTTCGCTCTGTACTGCGTCAGATATATGTGGTTGAAATGACAGTAAAGCTTCTTGAATCTTGAATCTTCTTTAATCACCATTAAAATGTCACTCTTGAGGGATATGAGGATTTGGGATTTGAGGTCTGCAACGTCCATTTTATCCAATTTTGGAGCAGGTGAAGTAGCGGTGCAGCAGGAGCTCGGCTCTCTAACGGGGCTGAGGGCCGAGGAGGTGCTGGGCCTAGAGCTGGATGATCCACTGAATTTGTATTTTATTAAGTTCGCGTTCATAGCCGACAGCAAAAAAAGTACAGAACTTGTTACTAGGTTATGAGTGTGTATTGTTGACCAGTCACTGAAATAAACTAACAGTTAAAGAAAGGGTTTTAACATATAAAATATTGTTGTTCAGTGAGAGCCCGACAAAACCCATCCTACTCCATAATAGGCTCTCTCCACAGTTTGTAGTCATGTCTGAATGCTGAAGCATGAAGTGCGATGTTGTAGTGTTTTTTTACAGCTCAACTTCGCAGAGCGCTCGCATCGATTCATGAGAATTATATCAGAAGCCTTCTGTATATAAATCTAATCCAGTTAGACCCACAGTGATACTGCATTCTCAGTGAAAATAAGCCAACAAACAGGTTCATTTCTCAGCCTTATTACTTCACTGCTTATCTCTAATCCAGCAGCTTATCCTCATTATGAGACTCGGTTATTTAACAGCGAGATATAAACTCCTCTCGGGAGTGACCTCGGACGCTCGGACGCAGCAGGATGTGATTACGCCGCTGTAAAAGTCGCTTCTGTCAGTTCTGAAAATAACACCGGAGCTTCCCGGTCACACCACTGAGGCTCGCTCGTAGCAGAATTAAGCAGCGCTGAAGTGGGCCAAAGGCGAGGCATTAATCACGGCTAAAGGTCAGCAGGAAAAGCCAATTTACAGAAGACTCATGCTGGAGATGAGAGAGATGAAAAGCTGACATCTATCTCACCTCTGCACTGCGCTGCTCTTAATGCACTCATCGAGTCAGTGCTCAGGTTCTCCGGGTTCTTCTGTCTCACAGCTCCGTCTCTGGGAGGTTTCTCCTCCACACTAATGCACCATTAAAGTCAGATGTTAAGGCTTTCATCATGTGAGCTGTTAAAGCAGAAAACTATGAATGCTGAAAACTGTGGTGTTATTTCACCAGAACACTCATTTAAATATTTAAATTAAATCTGAATATTGATGTTTCACAATTATCTCTGTTCTTTACTGCACAAACTTTAAAACAAATATTTATATATATTGAAAAACTTGTCTAGAAAAACTACCCTATATACTGTATATATACAGTTCTGTAAACATGTTTGCGATGACTCTGCCCAGCTGAGCTCCGCCCCTCAGGAGCATTTAAATATGTAAATATAAACCCTGTATTTTATTTGATTGAATATTGTCATTTAAAAATAATGATAACATCGTATAAAACAATATATGGATAAGGATTTTAGCGTTTTCTCTCCAACTGTCCCCTGTGGTAAAAGTTTGCGCACCCCTGAGCTGAACAGAGAGATTTACGTGTAAAGCGTTGTACAGGATCATCACAGCTCTCTAACTCATCCCGGTAAACTCTTTCGCTTCAATCACCATCCTGCCTTTATTACCCAGCCGCGAGGACGACTTTCTCTCTGCGCAAGTGTGTCCTCACATTACCCGAGCCTAACGCGATGAGACACTTCCTTATAACGAGCTAAAGAGCTTCATCCTGCTCTCCGACGTAATTACAGCTCTCTCTCTCTCTCTCTCTGCCTGTTTAACAGATCACAGCGCTTCAGGAGCTGATCAGGAACACACCATGTGTGAAAGAGGAAGGGAAAATAGAAAGAGATTAAACACACACACACACACACACACAGAGCACTGCTAAACACTTAACTAGCAGGTTAAGATGCCATCAGATGCCATCAGTGAAACGCAGACGAGTGTGTTCAGTGTGAATAGGAGTTAAAGAGCTGCTTGTATACTTCACTTATAATCTCCAGAACAGGAAGTTGTGCTGTATATGAACCTGATCATCTCCAGAACAGGAAGTGGTGCTGTATATGAACCTGATCATCTCCAGAACAGGAAGTGGTGCTGTATATGAACCTGATCATCTCCAGAACAGGAAGTGGTGCTGTATATGAACCTGATCATCTCCAGAACAGGAAGTGGTGCTGTATATGAACCTGATCATCTCCAGAACAGGAAGTGGTGCTGTATATCAACTTGATTGCATGATTATTTAGAAAGTTCTCATGATCATCAGAGGTGACTAGTCACATAATGACTTGAGTTTCTCCGGTGACAGACTTGACGGCGCTGTCTGAACGAGTCTAATCACTTCCTCATTATCATTACCATACAAATGTTTTGTTAGATTTGACACTGTGGTGTTTGTCAGTGGTGGCTGACAGGAAGTACAGGTGTGTATTATAGGAGTGTATGTCTGTTATGAAGGAGTTGCAGAGGTGGTGCTAGTGCAGGAGGAGAGATTAATGTCGACAATAACAAGAGCAGACAGTCCAAAAAACCCTGAGTCTGAAAAATCTAAAATCAGCCAGAAGGTCAAATGATCAAAGAGCAGATTTTACACAAGCAGGTAAGATCAACACAGTGAACAGGAAGAATCAGAAATCAGACAGACACGCTTTACCTCAGACACGCTTTACCTCAGACACTCTCTACCTCAGACACGCTTTACCTCAGACACGCTTTACCTCAGACACTCTCTACCTCAGACACGCTTTACCTCAGACACGCTTTACCTCAGACACGCTTTACCTCAGACACTCTCTACCTCAGACACGCTTTACCTCAGACACGCTTTACCTCAGACACTCTCTACCTCAGACACGCTTTACCTCAGACACTCTCTACCTCAGACACTCTCTACCTCAAACACGCTTTACCTCAGACATGCTTTACCTCAGACACGCTTTACCTCAGACACTCTCTACCTCAGACACGCTTTACCTCAGACACTCTCTACCTCAGACACTCTCTACCTCAAACACGCTTTACCTCAGACACGCTTTACCTCAGACACTCTCTACCTCAGACACGCTTTACCTCAGACACGCTTTACCTCAGACACTCTCTACCTCAGACACTCTCTACCTCAAACACACTCAACCTCAGACACGCTTTATCTCAGACATGCTTTACCTCAGACACACACTACCTCAAACACGCTCTACCTCAGATACTCTCTACCTCAGACTCACTCTACCTCAAACATGCTCTACCTCAGACACTCTCTACCTCAGACTCTCTCTACCTCAAACTCACTCTACCTCAGACACTCTCAACCTCAGACACACTCTACCTCAA
The DNA here is from genome assembly GCF_019097595.1 of Hemibagrus wyckioides. Lineage (NCBI taxonomy): Eukaryota > Metazoa > Chordata > Actinopteri > Siluriformes > Bagridae > Hemibagrus > Hemibagrus wyckioides. The sequence goes on from NC_080731.1 coordinate 980,437, forward strand.
ACACACTCTACCTCAAACACGCTCTACCTCAGACTCACTCTACCTCAGACACTCTCAACCTCAGACACTCTCTACCTCAGACTCACTCTACCTCAAACATGCTCTACCTCAGACACTCTCAACCTCAGACACACTCTACCTCAGACACTCTCAACCTCAGACACACTCTACCTCAGACACTCTCTACCTCAGACTCACTCTACCTCAAACATGCTCTACCTCAGACACTCTCTACCTCAGATTCACTCTACCTCAAACACGCTCTACCGCAGACACTCTCTACCTCAGACTCACTCTACCTCAA
>NC_080731.1:985740-1088240 GCF_019097595.1 Hemibagrus wyckioides
TATCCAATCAGAACACAGTCCCCGCCTCCCTTAACAACGTATCCAATCAGAACACAGTCCCCGCCTCCCTTAACAACATATCCAATCAGAACACAGTCCCCGCCTCCCTTAACAACATATCCAATCAGAACACAGTCCCTGCCTCCCTTAACAACATATCCAATCAGAACACAGTCCCCGCCTCCCTTAACAACATATCCAATCAGAACACAGTCCCTGCCTCCATTAACAATGTATCAAATCAGACCAGATTTCCTGTGCCAATTCCACTAAAACCAATTAGACCCCAGTTCCTGCTCCACACTCCTGTAATCAGAGTGCAGATCCCACCCCTGACACCACTGTATCCAATCATATCACAGTTTCCACCTCAGTAACCAATCAGACAACAGAATCCACTCCAACAAACACAGATGTTTATCCAGTCTCTATCAGTGACTGCTGAAGTATGAACGCTAACAAGAGCTCGTATTAATAACACACACACACACACACGGATGAATTCTAGTGAATTACTGATCAGAACAGCAGATAAATTATTAATTTCTTGTCATGTACTTTGTCAAATTATTCCAATAACAACATTTAAAAGATTTACCATCAACTAGTTTTACAGAAAGAAAGAAAAAGAGAGAGTAGAGAGAGAGAGAGAGAGAGAGAGAGAGAGAGAGACAGAGAGACAGAGTAGAGAGGGAGAGAGACAGAGTAGAGAGAGAGAGAGAGAGAGACAGAGAGAGAGAGAGAGAGAGAGAGAGAGAGACAGAGTAGAGAGAGAGAGAGAGAGAGGGAGAGAGAGACAGAGAGACAGAGTAGAGAGGGAGAGAGACAGAGTAGAGAGAGAGAGAGAGAGAGAGAGACAGAGAGAGAGAGAGAGACAGAGACAGAGTGGAGAGAGAGAGAGAGACAGAGAGAGAGAGAGAGAGAGAGAGAGAGAGAGAGAGAGAGAGACAGAGAGACAGTAGAGAGGGAGAGAGACAGAGAGACAGAGAGAGACATGGAGGAGAAGAGTATCAGTGTGTGGTGGAAGGCCTCACTCACTCCTGTAGAAGGCTCACAGCGCCATCTGGAGTCAGAGAGCAGAATGACACTGTTACATAAACACAATAACAAACAGCTCTCTCAGACACGGGGGTGGGGTGGGGGGTGTTTCTTGGAACAGGAAATGGAACAGAACTGTTTCCTGCTAAGTTTAAAAACGTGCATTATGACATGTTTGTGTGTATGTGTGTGTGTGTGTGAGAGAGAGAGAGAGAGAAGAAGAGAAAGAGAGAGAGAGAGAGAGAGAGAGAGAGAAAATATTTGCAATTGTTTCACTTCATGCTGCAGTTTTTATATTTCTATTCCGGATATGATTTAATATAGCGGGAGAGGCATGCATTATGGTTTAATTTAGGGGGAGGGAGTTGTTATGATGTAATATAATGGTGGAAGTTTGTGTTGTGATGTAATATAGTGGGCGGAGTTTGTTATGATGGAATATAATGGGAGAAGTTTGTGTTGTGATGTAATATAGTGGGCGGAGTTTGTTATGATGGAATATAATGGGAGAAGTTTGTGTTGTGATGTAATGTGCTGGAAGATATAATCCAGAGATAATCCTACTATTGAAGTGTAAAGAAGATGGATTGAAGTGAAATGGGTGAGGGAATAACAGAAGAACAAGAGGAGGTGTGTGTGAGAGAGAGAGAGAGAGAGAGAGTGATAGATCAGTACAGAGTTATTTAATAAACAAAGCCTCTCAGAGAGTGTAGAAGTCCAGCAGAGGTGTGTACAGCTCTCACAACATGACCTTGGAAAAAGCAAAAATAAGAAAATACATTTTAGAAAAGTCATGAACTGCATTTTGCCTCTAGGTGTAAATCCCGCTCGATGAAAAAGGTCAAACATCACGCCGAGGCTCACTTCTCTTCCTTCTGTGAATAGGTATATGTAAAAAAAAACAAAAAACCAACCCAAAAATCCCTGCGCTGAGGGAAGTGAAGCTCTGAGTTTCCTCTGTTTCTGCTTGATTCATTTCCTTCCTAGCAAATTAATAACAGCATCACCGGATTACCCACGATGCACCTCGGCCCCACGAGCCCCTCATCGGGAAATGTAGCATAACTAGCTCATTTCCTTAAATAGTGGCTCAATCACGCGCACTAATCTGCTCAGAGGCATCAATCACGCCGCAGACTAAACTCAGCTGGCAGGAACGTTTCATCAGGCCTCAGTGATTACACACAGTTTACACTCTCATCTGAGCCGCTCATTTTCCGTCTCGGGATAACAAAGCGTTTAGCGGCGGAGCGATGAGTCTGTGTCGAGTGTTTACAGCAGTTCATTTAAAAAGCCAAACAGACAGCGGGATGTGGATTTAATTACCCCCGTTTATGCTCTGCCTTTTTATGAGAGCTGATTGATAAAGATGGACGTGGCGTAATCCACGGCTTTAAATACAGCCTTCAATTCCCTTCATGACAAACGCTATGGACGTTACAGTAAATGTATTTTATTAGCAAATACTTACCGCTGATTAGTCAGAAAGGGTTGATTAGTTTCCTCTAACAGCAGCTTTATATTAATTAATCGTCTCTATAGCGACTCCCAGGGTCATGTACAGCACAAAACAAGTGTATAAAAAATGACTGACGCAGTACTTTTAAGGTGTTATGGAATCTTCAGGACACATTTTTGCTCACGCTGTGTTTTTTCCTCTTCCTTTAAGCGCCAGATAAACCAGAGGATGGTGAGAGGAAGACTGTTTATAGCTGCTATAAGTAAAGTGAGAACTCGAAGAGGAATAAAACAGTCAGGGACGTGCTGTAGGAGGAAAATCATCAACTTCGGGGTGATAACAGTAACTCTGCTTCATCACTCCACCCTGTTACCCCATACCGTATGAGCATTATGGACTTCCTGATGTGTTAGATGTTACAGGTTCTGGTGTCCATGCTGTCCATCTTCTCTACAGCCTGTAGATGAGTCTCTGCTCGTTAACTGGACCTGAACAACGCAGTCTATCCAGAAGCAGAACCTCGGTCATATTCTCTCCTACACATGATGATGTCATTCAGCTTTTTAATGGAAAATGCAAATGCAGGTTTGATGTCAAGATTACGATGGCACAAAATCAAATCAGGCTCTCGTCGGTGATGAGTTTGAGGAGGTGGTTATTACTGGGAACAATTTATTGTGGGTGCAATCAGGCCCCGCTGCTCTGTGTGAAATGAAAAAGCCGTCTGAGGAGACGCTCTCGCTTCCTCCAAACGATAATCACACGGCAGGAGGAAACGTCGCAGAGTCCCGGCTGCTTCATTTACCACACTTTATATTCAAAAGACATCATGTGCTCCGGTTTCAATCCACCACCGTGTTATTCTTAGACGCATCAGCTAAGCACACCTCCGTCAGATACTCCACACACACACCTCCAGTGAACTCTGGGAGGAAAATGCGAGCGCAGGATTGATGTTTGACGTCCAGTGAGATTTGTTTAGTCCGTGACCTTTGTAGTGATGCTGCGTCCTGAACGATAGAGTCGACACGTAAACAGAAGAGCTCCCACTTGGAATATAGCTGCAAGCAGCGATTCAGGGGTCCAAGCATTGCTCATTTCATCACAGTAAGACTGTGGATCATTTGATGGATATTTTCATTTGTTAATGGTGGGAAGATGCACCATGTGTGGTGACATCATGCCAAAGATTAAGCTTCTTCCTGTATAACAGATTTAACAATTTTATGGATTCAAATGAGTGTTTGGTGTGTTCATGCAATGACACAACACCTTTTAGGGTCATTCAGGGCGTGGTCCTAAACCCACCCACCATATTTGGTGCCAATCCATCGAATCATTGCTGAGATACAAGCTCACTTCCTGTTTGTCACACACACACACACACACAGTGTTTATTGCATACAGAAGGCATGAGGGAGCAGTAAAACAGAGCGATGTGTTTTTACGGTTAAATCTGATCTGCTCAGCTGAACAGCGCCGGCTCTCGGTCGTCTCAGATCAGCCGTTCGGCACTCGCCGGGTTTAGGAGGAATTTGTCTTGTCGCTTGCTCACAATGTCAGTGGAAGAAGAAAGCGTTAAGAGCGGGACAATAAGGAGAAGGAGTGAAATAAATGAACAGAGTGTGTTTCCCACCGCTCCTTTCTTGGAGATTTACCGTCCTCCGAATGGCCTTAAGAAATCCGTCCTTGCGCGAGTGTGTGTTATTGTTCCTGGCTCTTTCAAAAAGCCATTTTCTCCACGGCCTTTCCTCCATCGTTCCCTGGAATCGAACAACCTTTAGAAATGTCAGTGTGTTAAAGCCGAGCGCAGCGGGGCAGCCGGCGTCAAACACCATTAGCTTTAATCCTGCTTTAAATCCTATTTGCTCTAAAACCCCACTGCAAGGGCGAAGAAAAAATAAATCTATATCTGTCTCAGGCCATCGATTCTGCTTTCCCAGAGGATTTTCCACTGAAGTGCTGAAATACTCAAATGTCATTTTAGGTGATCTTTCATACGTCCTTAAAGGTTTGTAAAGGCATCTGAAGAAGAAGAAGAAGAAGAAGTGTTTGTTGAAGCACAGGGGTGAAACCTGAGGACAGACCAGTTTCTTCTGTGTGTAAATCTGTTTCTTCCTTCACTAACACTCAGGGTTCCACTTTATTTCCTCCTCTGATTGTAAAAATGAGATGTGACCGTGTCAGTGTCGGGGTTTCAGATGCTGAATCAGTTTCAGTGAATCTGTTACAGAAGAAACAATGACAGAGAAGGACCAGGATTATAAAATAAAACCCTGGATCAGACTCACAATTGCTTAAAACAGTAATAACACGAGCGTTACACTGAACACGGGGTTTAAAGCATGTACATGTTTACTAAATCTGTCACTGAACCCTGAAATATAAAATCAAATCAAATTCAAATTTTATTAGTCACATACATAATGGTACACAGTGTGATGTGAAAGGCTTACACCACTGTTATGACCCTAGGGAAAGGAAAAGGAATAAGGACAGAACAAAAGACAGGATAAAAAATATAAAAATAAAATACAAAAATACGAAATATAAAAAATAAGAATACAAATTATACTAAAATACGAAATAAAAATATAAAAACAAGTTCACAGTAAGCAAAAAATATAATAAATATAAATAAAGTGTAATACTGTAAATGAAGTGTAAATAAAGTGTGTAAAAGTGTAAAATGTACATACAGGAAGTGTAAAATACAACAGCTGTGATGCAAAGTTATGTAAAATTATAAAATTATATAAAGTTATATAAAGTGTAAAGTGAATAAAGTGTAGTGCAATAGTGTCCAAGATGCAGACAGCAGCAGTACTGGAATGAGGTGATGAGAGCAGTGGTAATGTCCATCTTTAAAGTGCAGATGTGCATAAGTCCTGTTTGTATGTAAACAGGAGCAGACTGGGCAACATGTATGTTATGTGTTGTATTGTGTGCACAGTCTTGAAATGTGCAAATGTGCAGATGAACATCGTGTGTTTATTGTGTGTCACAGTCCTGTAATGTGCAATGTCCGGTGTGGTTGGAGTTCCAACACGTGTAGGAACATAGTAGGTCTAATCAGATGAGTCCTAAGTGAGGTTCTGATTGAGAGACTGTATAGCCTGCAGGAAGACGTTTCTCCTCAGTCTCTCAGTGTTGGCCTTCAGGGAGCGGAAGCACTTCCCTGACTTCAACAGAGAGAAAAGTCCATTGTTGGGGTGGCTGAGGTCCTTCACGATCTTCCTGGCCTTGGTCCAGCACCGCTTGTTGTAGATTGAGTGCAGGTCAGGGAGCTCGATACGGATGATGTGCTCAGCTGATCGCACCACCCTCTGAAGAGCTCGTCTGTCCTGCATGGTGCTGTTCCCAAACCAGGTTGTGATGTTTCCCGTCAGGATGCTCTCTATGGTGCAGGAATAAAAGTTCCTTAGCACCTTAGCACGCAGTCTAAAGTCTCTCAAGCGTCTGAGGTGGAAGAGTCGCTGTCGGGCCTTCTTCACCACGGTGTGGATGTGACAGGACGATGACAGATTCTGCGTGATGTGAACACCGAGGTATCTGAAGCTGTCCACTCTCTCCACTGGGCTGCTGTTGATCACAGGGGTCTGGTAGTTCCTCTCCTGCTTTCTGCTGAAGTCCACTATCAGCTCCTTAGTCTTGCTGATGTTAAGGTGGAGGTTGTTCCTCTGTCACCAGTCCTCCAGAATCTTAATCTCCTCCAGGTAGGCCGTCTCATTGTTGTCGGAGATCAATCCGACCACAGCGGTGTCGTCAGTAAACTTGATAATGTGGGTGGAGTTGGTAGTGGCCATGCAGTCATACATGTACAAAGAGTACAGCAGGGGGCTCAGAACACAACCCTGGGGGCTCCAGTGCTGAGGGTGAGTGAGGCTGAGACATGTCTGCCCATCCTTACTGCCTGTGGTCTACCAGTTAGGAAATTGGAGATCCACTGACAAAGAGATGGGCTGAGTCCCAGGTGCTCCAGCTTGGTGGTGAGTGTGGAGGGGATTATAGTGTTAAACGCTGAACTGTAGTCAACAAACAGCATTCTAACATAATTCCCCTTCCTAGTGTCCAGGTGAGTGAGTGATGTGTGAAGGAGGTGAGAAATGGCATCGTCGGTGGAGCGGTTCGGACGGTAGGCGAACTGTAATGGATCCAGTGTGTCTGGAAATGAAGTGATGATGAAGTCTCTGACCAGCCGCTCAAAGCACTTCATCACTACTGAGGTCAGGGCTACAGGGCGATAGTCGTTGAGGGAAGCAGGATGGGGTTTCTTCAGGACAGGAACAATGATGGACTCTTTGAAGCATGTGGGGATTGCCGACTGGGTTAAGGAGAGGTTGAATATGTCTGTGAACACTGGTGCTAGCTGGTCAGCGCAGGCTCTGAGGATTCGACCTGAGATTCCGTCTGGTCCTGCTACTTTCCTGGTGTTCACTCTCCTAAAGGCTCTCCTCACGTCATGCTCAGAGTGATGAACGCATTGTTGTTAGCATTCTCTTCCCGTCTACAGCCATTAGCATTAGCTGTAGCATTAGCTTTTGCATCATTAGCTGCAGCCTCGAAGCGAGCGTAGAAGATCATCTGCCAGAGTCACTTCCGCATTCATCATACCGGATGTTGGTGCTTTATAGTCCGTAATTGTCCTTAATCCCTGCCACAGGCTCCTAGAGTCACTCTGTTGGAGTTGTGACTCTAGTTTTCTCCCATAGCGCTGCTTCACCTCCTTCACCGCTTTCTGTACGTTGTATGACGCAGCCTTGAAAGAGGTCATGTCACCCGACGCAAGTCCCGCGTTATAGGCAGCGGTGCGAGATCTCAGAGCGTCGCAGATGGTCTTATCCACCCACGGCTTCTGATTGGGAAACATTCTGATGGTGGTTTTCTGCACAGTGTCATCTGCTAGTTTCCCGATGAATCCCACAACTGCTTCCGTAAACACATTGATGTCATCATTGATGTCATATAACTACAATTTATAGTAAAATTCTGAATAATGAACCGCTTATTGAATTATTTACATTCTCTATATTGCTAGCTAGTTTATGTGAGCTACCAGCTAGTTTTATGTTTAGTTTCACATTGTTTCAAAAAACATAAATGCAACTGCAAAGTTTCTCTGATTATAGCCACGCCCACCTCAGCATCTGAGGACCGTGATTGGACAGTGACTGCATTTCAGTCTGACGTGACTGCAACATAATGATGAAAGTAAAAATATTTAGATTGGATTTTCCGTCAAACAAACCTGCACTGTTTTATATGAAGCGGTCATTTCGTGTTCCTTCTCTGTTTCTTATAACAAAATGAGAACGTAGAAAACAAATAATCCAAAAATAAACTGTAAACAAAACTTTTTTGCATCGACACACAGCAAAGTGACCAGCAGGACATGACCTGGACATTTTCAGATATCTCTTGAATGATTCAAGGTCAGAGAGAGGAGGTCAGAGAGAGAGGAGGTCAGAGAGAGGAGGTCAGAGAGAGAGGAGGTCAGAGAGAGAGGAGGTCAGAGAGAGGAGGTCAGAGAGAGAGGAGGTCAGAGAGAGGAGGTCAGAGAGAGAGGAGGTCAGAGAGAGGAGGTCAGAGAGAGAGGAGGTCAGAGAGAGGAGGTCAGAGAGAGAGGAGGTCAGAGAGAGAGGAGGTCAGAGAGAGGAGGTCAGAGAGAGAGGAGGTCAGAGAGAGGAGGTCAGAGAGAGAGGAGGTCAGAGAGAGGAGGTCAGAGAGAGAGGAGGTCAGAGAGAGGAGGTCAGAGAGAGAGGAGGTCAGAGAGAGAGGAGGTCAGAGAGAGGAGGTCAGAGAGAGAGGAGGTCAGAGAGAGGAGGTCAGAGAGAGAGGAGGTCAGAGAGAGAGGAGGTCAGAGAGAGAGGAGGTCAGAGAGAGGAGGTCAGAGAGAGGGGAGGTCAGAGAGAGAGGAGGTCAGAGAGAGAGGAGGTCAGAGAGGGAGGTCAGAGAGAGAGGTCAGAGAGAGGAGGTCAGAGAGAGAGGAGGTCAGAGAGAGGAGGTCAGAGAGAGGAGGTCAGAGAGAGGAGGTCAGAGAGAGGGGAGGTCAGAGAGAGAGGAGGTCAGAGAGAGGAGGTCAGAGAGAGAGGAGGTCAGAGAGAGGAGGTCAGAGAGAGGGGAGGTCAGAGAGAGAGGAGGTCAGAGAGAGGAGGTCAGAGAGAGAGGAGGTCAGAGAGAGGAGGTCAGAGAGAGAGGAGGTCAGAGAGAGAGGAGGTCAGAGAGAGGAGGTCAGAGAGAGGAGGTCAGAGAGAGGGGAGGTCAGAGAGAGAGGAGGTCAGAGAGAGGAGGTCAGAGAGAGAGGAGGTCAGAGAGAGGAGGTCAGAGAGAGGGGAGGTCAGAGAGAGAGGAGGTCAGAGAGAGAGGAGGTCAGAGAGAGAGGAGGTCAGAGAGAGGAGGTCAGAGAGAGAGGAGGTCAGAGAGAGAGGAGGTCAGAGAGAGGAGGTCAGAGAGAGAGGAGGTCAGAGAGAGGAGGTCAGAGAGAGAGGAGGTCAGAGAGAGGGGAGGTCAGAGAGAGAGGAGGTCAGAGAGAGGAGGTCAGAGAGAGAGGAGGTCAGAGAGAGAGGAGGTCAGAGAGAGGAGGTCAGAGAGAGGAGGTCAGAGAGAGGAGGTCAGAGAGAGGGGAGGTCAGAGAGAGAGGAGGTCAGAGAGAGGAGGTCAGAGAGAGGAGGTCAGAGAGAGGGGAGGTCAGAGAGAGAGGAGGTCAGAGAGAGGAGGTCAGAGAGAGGAGGTCAGAGAGAGGAGGTCAGAGAGAGGGGAGGTCAGAGAGAGAGGAGGTCAGAGAGAGGAGGTCAGAGAGAGGAGGTCAGAGAGAGAGGAGGTCAGAGAGAGGAGGTCAGAGATATCCTTATTACATCATTATTACATCACAGCATCGTCTCAATCTCATCCTTCATGACTAATAAATACTTCAATCTGAATCTGAGCCTCATTACAAGTACAATGTCCAGTCAACCCAGTGAAACTGTGGAAATTACTGCTGACTCCTGAGCCCTAACTCCTGAGCCCTAACTCCTGACTCCTGAGCCCTAACTCCTGACTTCTGAGCCCTAACTCCTGACTCCTGAGCCCTAACTCCTGACTTCTGAGCCCTAACTCCTGACTCCTGAGCCCTAACTCCTGAGCCCTAACTCCTGAGCTCTAACTCCTGAGCTCTAGCTCCTGACTCCTGAGCCCTAACTCCTGAGCCCTAACTCCTGAGCCCTAACTCCTGACTCCTGAGCCCTAACTCCTGAGCCCTAACTCCTGACTTCTGAGCCCTAACTCCTGAGCCCTAACTCCTGAGCCCTAACTCCTGAGCCCTAACTCCTGAGCCCTAACTCCTGACTTCTGAGCCCTAACTCCTGACTCCTGAGCCCTAACTCCTGACTTCTGAGCCCTAACTCCTGACTCCTGAGCCCTAACTCCTGAGCCCTAACTCCTGACTTCTGAGCCCTAACTCCTGACTTCTGAGCCCTGACTCCTGACTTCTGAGCCCTGACTCCTTAGCCCTAACTCCTGACCCCTAACTCCTGACTTCTGAGCCCTAACTCCTGACTTCTGAGCCCTGACTCCTTAGCCCTAACTCCTGAGCCCTAACTCTTGAGATTTCCACATTCCACTGAGAGATGATGGTTTTGCTTTTCAGTGCAGTACGTGTTCCACAGGTCACTAATGAAAAGCCAGAAGCCATAGAGTCATGTACTCTGTGTTCCATTTTACTCTTTTATCTTTGTATAATATCTTTGAAATGTCTTTTGACTCTTTATTATTTTTATTGTCCTGAGCAAGTTGGATCAATAATATTTAATCTCCATCATGCCTTTATTTTATCTTAGTAAACACTACTAAAATGTTTTATATTTAATTAGCTACAGAGATGTTTAAACAGAGATGTTAAAGCTGGTTTGAGATTATGGAGCTAAAGTGTGAGGGATTTGAGACACTGAGACACTGCGTTCCTGTGATTTAATAATAATAATAATAATAATAATAATAATAATAATAATGATAATAATAATAATAATGAAAACATCTGTGTGTGTATGATTCCTGATGAAATTAAAGCAGTGTGTGGAAGTGAAGTGAAGTGAAGTGAAGTGAAGTGAAGTGAAGTGAAGTCGCTCCGTCTCACATAAATTTGCACATTTATTTCTCATTACTGCTTTTTTACAGTTTTCATTCAGCAGCCATTGATTTCAGAACTGACTTTCTCTTATAACTTTTAGATCATCTAATTAGTTTCATGATTACACAAAATGAAGATTTATTCACTCTCTCTCTCTCTCTCTCTCTCTCTCTAACACACACACACACACACACACACAAATAAACAAACAGATGAATGAATTTGTTCTCTGATTAAATGGGTAACATTCACTCCATGATTAATTCTGTTCAATTCCGTTTATAAACACACCGTGTGTGTGTGTGTGTGTGTGTGTGTGTGTGTGTGTGTGTGTGTGTGTGTACACCAGATGGCAGCATATACTCACATTCCCACCCTCTATAAAACACGTGATTCTCATGATTATAGATTCGGCTCAGTTTAAGTGAATCACTAAGTGAATCAGAATTTCAGTGAATCGAATGATTCAGTTTTTTCCGCGGAGGAACATTAAACATGAAAACTGCGACATAACCGTGTGTACACTCAAATATCCTGCATTCAGATTGCGTACTTCCGGTTTTCATGGGATGTGTTTAATAAGTGTTCATAATGGAGTGAATCGAGTTTCCTGAATTCATCCGCGTTTATGAATCTTAGACGCCGATAAAAGTGTGCGAAATATGTGAAACATTGCGTGTATATATTTGTTATGTTTGTCATGAGCCACTAAAACTATGTTAGCATAAAGCTTTAGAAACAAATCCACGGTAACTGAACGCCACAGAACTCCGCAGTCGAACATGACACAGTAACCGATTCATGATTCAGTGAGTGAGTTGAATGATAATGTTCGATCTCTAACCACTTTATCAACCACCAACTGCAGTGAATCTCCAGGTTGACTCATTTACTAGTAGATTCTCGGTTCGGAGTCGAACACGACTGCAACTGAATACAGTGATTAGGTGAATCAAATGAGAATCAAATGGGACGATTCATTTCGAATCCCTTTTACTAGTTATCTAAGGATTGTGTGTGTGTGTGTGTGTGTGTGTGAGAGAGAGAGATTGTTGAAGGTCACGGTTAATGAACATGTTTTGTGTTATGTTATTAATCACTGTGAGTGAGTTAATGTAGCTTTAATGTCGCACGTCCACTTCATTCATCTTTAAGGACTTTAATTACAGACTCATTCAAGAGAGAGAGGTTCACACGCACGCACACACGCACGCACGCACACACACACACACACACACGCACACACACACAAACACACACTTTAAACGAATTGCAATTTTTCCTTTACAGTAATGTACAGATTTGGACATCTGATTGGCTGGAATTTGGCTTGATGACATAGTATTGATGAAATCATCGTTTTGATGATGTCATCATATTGATGATGTCATCACTGAACTGGAGAAGAAGCACATGAAGAGCGCTGAGTCTCAGTTATCTTGTGTCACACAGGAGTGTTATGGATGGTGAAGAGACAGAAGCCTGGTGACTGTTCATCATCATCTCTTCCCCTCAGAGACGGAGCAGGCTTCTGATTGAAGGAGTGCGTTTTTATCCCTTTAAATGACCGTTACAATTCCGCTCTCATCCTCCGGGAAGACTGATGACCTTTTCCTGACCTTCTGTAACCTTTCACAATGACACCCGGGACATGCGGCTCTGACAGTGACACCACAGATCAGGCACAGACGGTGCATAAAGCCATGAAGGGCAGATAACACACACACACACACACACACACTCAATCCTCTGAGATTTCAGGTGAAAGCATCTTTTAAACCAGCATAATGGTGAGGACATGAGGTATTCTCTCTCTCTCTCTCTCTCTCTCTCTCACTCTGTCTGTCTGTCTCTCTCTTTCTCACACACACACACACACACACAGACAGAGTGTATAATTCTGTACACATCATTGTTGGTGATGTATTAGTGTGGTGTGAGTTTATGTGAGTGTGGAGATATATTCCCCTTCCTCTGTAAATTCCTCAGCAGGACCCACTCACGCTGGAGCTGCTGTAAATTCTGATAATGCTTTGTATTAATACACTGATTTAACAACCCTGAGGTGATCAGAAAGCACTTTCAGCAGGCTGAGACCTCACAGCACTTCTCCTTTAATACTCACTCTGACGTGACACAGGTGAATCAGGTGAATCAGGTTAGAGAATCAATTTGTCTTTAGGTTAAGGATGGAATTTGATTTTCACTCTCAAGGATACTCTCTCTCTCTCTCTCTCTCTCTCTCTCTCTCTGTGTGTGTGTGTGTGTGATGAAGCACAGTTACCTGCCTGCAGTTGATTCTTTTCCTGAAACAGTGTGTCCCAGAGTGTTAGATTTTCTTCATATCACAGTAATCCACGAGTGTTTTTACTGAACTATGATTTAATCCTTCTCTTTATTTACATTAAACGTTGATGAAGGGACTTCCTGTTCTCTGTAGTGTTATAACAGCTATAAACACTCACTCCATCACCAGCCTCTCTTTATTCTCTCTCTACAAAATCCACAGCGTGTCATGTTACAGAGATGTTCTGAAAAGCTTTACCTCTGACTCCTGACACTGGAGACTCCTTCCTCAAACACTAGCAGCTTCAGTCGCTGTAATGAGTGTAAATGTACACGATAATGGATGTTGTAGTTATTAACTAAAGCAACACTATTTTTTTTTAATTTTATATTCAAGCTTTACATTTTTATTTAAATTATTTCTTATATTTTATATTCTAGTTTTGTATTTTTATTTCCATCACAGGACAGCGTGTACATGTCCAACCGTGTATGATTGTGTATGTGAGAAATAAAATTAGAATTAAAATTTCTAACATTTTAAATCTCTGTGTTTATTAGCTGTAATAAATTCATGCTTCACAAATTGAACACTTCTGTAGCTTTTAGATCAACTGGAAATATACTAATTGTAGAACTTTGATGAATAACAGAATTAACATTAAGTTCTAACACTCTGTATGTTTTCCATTTAATAACAAACATTTCTATTTTATTACTTTAATTGCTTTTTTAATTCTGTAACTTTTAAATCTATAGTAATGATGATCTGTTTGGGTTCATTTTGTAGAACTTTGGTGCCTGAGTTCTAGAATCGTTCTAGTTAAGTTCCATCAGTTTATAGCTTTTAGAACTGACTTTTATATCCTTTCCATCAATCTTTATGTTCTAGAATCACACGTTTAGAGCCTTACGTTCTTCCATTGTTGTACATTTTTACATGTAGGAACTGGTTGAATTTTGATGCTTCTCACATCTCCAAAGTCCGGCACTGATCTGAGTTCTAGCATTTTTTAAGCTTTTATAACCAGGAGCTGTAAGATTCTGCTGTGATTCTACCAAAGCAACAGAACAGAAATGTGTGTTTAAGATTCATAAATAAATCAATTCTAATTTTCTGGTTTTTATACTGTAGATATGTTGAAATGTTTAATTTAAGAATTTAGGACATGTGTAATGTATAGATGTTTTGGTGAGATACAGAACACCAGGTCCAGCAGCTGGAGGTGTTTGGAATGATGCAGTGTTCAGAGTGTTTGTAATATCTGAGGATTGTATGAAGCTTTACCTCGCCCATGCAGCAGGAGGCAGTAAACCTCAGGGTTAGTTTTTTCAGTTGGGTTTGTGTTTTTTCTCTCCACTCTGTCCAGAGTGGTCTGATCTCAGGTCAGTGTTTGAGTTTGTGCACTGGCTGGATCCGTGTGCCGTGTCGACCGGACGCTCTCCCACGACACCTGGCCTACTTTCAGCTCCCGATTCGTGCGAATCACAGAATCTCAGCAGACACCAGAGAAATGTCACCTCATTCATCATCCTGCGAATTAAACGGATTGTTTTTATATTTATCATCGTCAGGAAATCCCCGGCTGCGTCCTTTTTAAATTACTAACACGCTAACTTTTACTGCGTTTTTAACAGCTATTAAATTCCACTTATTACTTCTTCTTCTTGCAGGTTTCCTTTTCCTCCACTTCCACACTGAACCTCCATTATTACATTTCATTATTCTGTCTATCAGCTGCTCCAGCAGCTCTTCCTTGCGTCTTCACTATTATATAGCGCTAGCTACGTTAGCATCGTCGACCAGATGTTTCAGCTGTCTGTCTTCTCCTCAACTTCTCCATTTCTTCTCATGTTTTTTTTTTTTTGCTTGCTAATGTAAACCGTTCCCTATGAGCACAGATGCTAGCATATATACAGGCTAAACGGGCAATAATACGCATTTATCTGGAAATGTAAGAGAGCTAGCTAGCATAAGAAGCCCCAGAGACTTTGTTTATTCAGTGATATATCTGTTAAATCAGTCAAATGAACAGAACATTAATGTATTATGAACAGTATTTCATAAGAAGATCCTGTAAAGCTAGACTATAGAGATATTATCACTTTTCTTTTTCTCCTTCTTCTGACATCTGGCTTTTCCTTCCATCTCTCCGTCTCTCATTATTTCTCATCCTCTCTGTATTTTTTTCCCTCTTTCTGTCGGTGTCTCTGTGAGCAGCAGATTTGTGGAGTATGAGGAGACGGCAGCCGTGTGTCAGACATGCTTCACTGACTTAAACCCAGCACTGAGAGGACAGAGAGAAATGGGCAGTAACAGACTACACACACACACACACACACTCAGAGTCCGACATAAGAAACGTCAGATACAGTGAGAGACGGAGGGAAAAAGCACCTCCACAGAAGGTAACGAAGGCTGAATGCTAATGAAGGCGTGTTCTGGAGCGCGGGATCTCTTCCCCTTCACTCACCTTATAACACGTTTCTTTCTTTCTCAGTGCCGAGGTCTACACTGATTTATTTCACGTTCCCCGTAATGCACTTATATACTTACAGCGAGTGGTTTAGTGAGTGCGACCGGCTATAACTCACCGCAGCAATCCCAGAGAGTGAGACGAATACTAAAGCAGCACAAACACCACTTTTTTCTGCTTCATCCACACAGCTTTCATCACTCACACCGTCATGCCTCCAAAAGATTCATCACGTTCCTCATTAAAACGTTTCCTCACACCGTATGACGTGATGAAGATACAGAATCTGATTATTCTCCTCTAACCCTGGGTGTCTTATTCCTCTTACACCACAGGAACGTAAACAACAACATGAAAATATCTACATAGAAACGATAACGTATCGGAGCGAGGGCATTATTATAAAACTGAGCATGAATCAACACCTCACAGCCAATCAGAGCACAGGATTCAGCAGGATCAAAATATACGACATTCCTGGATCCTCGTATCAAAAGGTTGTTGATGTGTTCGCTCTAATGAGTTTCTGTTTCTAGATTTACAAACGATTGATAAACGATGTGGTGAAGTGTTCTAGAGTCTCCAGTGTTTATAGAGTCTCCAGTGTTTATAGAGTCTCCAGTGTTTATAGAGTCTCCAGTGTTCAGTGTTTATAGAGTCTCCAGTGTTCAGTGTTTATAGAGTCTCCAGTGTTCAGTGTGTTTACAGTGTTTGGTATGTTTAGTGTTCAGTGTGTTTACAGTGTTTGGTGTGTTTAGTGTTCAGTGTGTTTACAGTGTTTGGTGTGTTTAGTGTTCAGTGTGTTTACAGTGTTTGGTGTGTTTATGGTGTTCAGTGTGTTTACAGAGTTTGGTGTGTTTAGTGTTCAGTGTGTTTACAGTGTTTGGTGTGTTTAGTGTTCAGTGTGTTTACAGTGTTTGGTGTGTTTAGTGTTCAGTGTGTTTACAGTGTTTGATGTGTTTAGTGTTCAGTGTGTTTACAGTGTTTGGTGTGTTTAGTGTTCAGTGTGTTTACAGTGTTTGGTGTGTTTAGTGTTCAGTGTGTTTACAGTGTTCGGTGTGTTTAGTGTTCAGTGTGTTTACAGTGTTTGGTGTGTTTAGTGTTCAGTGTGTTTACAGTGTTTGATGTGTTTAGTGTTCAGTGTGTTTACAGTGTTTGGTGTGTTTAGTGTTCAGTGTGTTTACAGTGTTTGGTGTGTTTAGTGTTCAGTGTGTTTACAGTGTTTGGTGTGTTTAGTGTTCAGTGTGTTTACAGTGTTTGGTGTGTTTATGGTGTTCAGTGTGTTTAAAGTGTTTGGTGTGTTTATGGTGTTCAGTGTGTTTACAGTGTTTGGTGTGTTTAGTGTTCAGTGTGTTTACAGTGTTTGGTGTGTTTAGTGTTCAGTGTGTTTACAGTGTTTGGTGTGTTTAGTGTTCAGTGTGTTTACAGTGTTTGGTGTGTTTATGGTGTTCAGTGTGTTTACAGTGTTTGGTGTGTTTATGGTGTTCAGTGTGTTTACAGTGTTTGGTGTGTTTAGTGTTCAGTGTGTTTACAGTGTTTGGTGTGTTTAGTGTTCAGTGTGTTTACAGTGTTTGGTGTGTTTATGGTGTTCAGTGTGTTTACAGTGTTTGGTGTGTTTATGGTGTTCAGTGTGTTTACAGTGTTTGGTGTGTTTAGTGTTCAGTGTGTTTACAGTGTTTGGTGTGTTTAGTGTTCAGTGTGTTTACAGTGTTTGGTGTGTTTATGGTGTTCAGTGTGTTTACAGTGTTTGGTGTGTTTAGTGTTCAGTGTGTTTACAGTGTTTGGTGTGTTTAGTGTTCAGTGTGTTTACAGTGTTTGGTGTGTTTATGGTGTTCAGTGTGTTTACAGTGTTTGGTGTGTTTATGGTGTTCAGTGTGTTTACAGTGTTTGGTGTGTTTAGTGTTCAGTGTGTTTACAGTGTTTGGTGTGTTTAGTGTTCAGTGTGTTTACAGTGTTTGGTGTGTTTAGTGTTCAGTGTGTTTACAGTGTTTGGTGTGTTTATGGTGTTCAGTGTGTTTACAGTGTTTGGTGTGTTTAGTGTTCAGTGTGTTTACAGTGTTTGGTGTGTTTAGTGTTCAGTGTGTTTACAGTGTTTGGTGTGTTTATGGTGTTCAGTGTGTTTACAGTGTTTGGTGTGTTTATGGTGTTCAGTGTGTTTACAGTGTTTGGTGTGTTTAGTGTTCAGTGTGTTTACAGTGTTTGGTGTGTTTAGTGTTCAGTGTGTTTACAGTGTTTGGTGTGTTTAGTGTTCAGTGTGTTTACAGTGTTTGGTGTGTTTATGGTGTTCAGTGTGTTTACAGTGTTTGCTGTGTTTATGGTGTTCAGTGTGTTTACAGTGTTTGGTGTGTTTAGTGTTCAGTGTGTTTACAGTGTTTGGTGTGTTTAGTGTTCAGTGTGTTTACAGTGTTTGGTGTGTTCATGGTGTTCAGTTTGTTTACAGTGTTTGGTGTGTTTATGGTGTTCAGTGTGTTTACAGTGTTTGGTGTGTTTAGTGTTCAGTGTGTTTACAGTGTTTGGTGTGTTTAGTGTTCAGTGTGTTTACAGTGTTTGGTGTGTTTATGGTGTTCAGTTTGTTTACAGTGTTTGGTGTGTTTATGGTGTTCAGTGTGTTTACAGTGTTTGGTGTGTTTAGTGTTCAGTGTGTTTAGTGTTCAGTTTGTTTACAGTGTTTGGTGTGTTTATGGTGTTCAGTGTGTTTACAGTGTTTGGTGTGTTTAGTGTTCAGTGTGTTTACAGTGTTTGGTGTGTTTATGGTGTTCAGTGTGTTTACAGTGTTTGGTGTGTTTAGTGTTCAGTGTGTTTACAGTGTTTGGTGTGTTTATGGTGTTCAGTGTGTTTACAGTGTTTGGTGTGTTTATGGTGTTCAGTGTGTTTACAGTGTTTGGTGTGTTTAGTGTTCAGTGTGTTTACAGTGTTTGGTGTGTTTAGTGTTCAGTGTGTTTACAGTGTTTGGTGTGTTTATGGTGTTCAGTTTGTTTACAGTGTTTGGTGTGTTTATGGTGTTCAGTGTGTTTACAGTGTTTGGTGTGTTTAGTGTTCAGTGTGTTTACAGTGTTTGGTGTGTTTAGTGTTCGGTGTGTTTACAGTGTTTGGTGTGTTTATGGTGTTCAGTGTGTTTACAGTGTTTGGTGTGTTTAGTGTTCAGTGTGTTTACAGTGTTTGGTGTGTTTAGTGTTCAGTGTGTTTACAGTGTTTGGTGTGTTTAGTGTTCAGTGTGTTTACAGTGTTTGGTGTGTTTATGGTGTTCAGTGTGTTTACAGTGTTTGGTGTGTTTAGTGTTCAGTGTGTTTACAGTGTTTGGTGTGTTTAGTGTTCAGTGTGTTTACAGTGTTTGGTGTGTTTATGGTGTTCAGTGTGTTTACAGTGTTTGGTGTGTTTAGTGTTCAGTGTGTTTACAGTGTTTGGTGTGTTTAGTGTTCAGTGTGTTTACAGTGTTTGGTGTGTTTAGTGTTCAGTGTGTTTACAGTGTTTGGTGTGTTTATGGTGTTCAGTTTGTTTACAGTGTTTGGTGTGTTTATGGTGTTCAGTGTGTTTACAGTGTTTGGTGTGTTTAGTGTTCAATGTGTTTACAGTGTTTGGTGTGTTTAGTGTTCAGTGTGTTTACAGTGTTTGGTGTGTTTATGGTTTTCAGTGTGTTTACAGTGTTTGGTGTGTTTAGTGTTCAGTGTGTTTACAGTGTTTGGTGTGTTTAGTGTTCAGTGTGTTTACAGTGTTTGGTGTGTTTAGTGTTCAGTGTGTTTACAGTGTTTGGTGTGTTTATGGTGTTCAGTGTGTTTACAGTGTTTGGTGTGTTTAGTGTTCAGTGTGTTTACAGTGTTTGGTGTGTTTAGTGTTCAGTGTGTTTACAGTGTTTGGTGTGTTTAGTGTTCAGTGTGTTTACAGTGTTTGGTGTGTTTAGTGTTCAGTGTGTTTACAGTGTTTGGTGTGTTTAGTGTTCAGTGTGTTTACAGTGTTTGGTGTGTTTAGTGTTCAGTGTGTTTACAGTGTTTGGTGTGTTTATGGTGTTCAGTGTGTTTACAGTGTTTGCTGTATTTATGGTGTTCAGTGTGTTTACAGTGTTTGGTGTGTTTAGTGTTCAGTGTGTTTACAGTGTTTGGTGTGTTTAGTGTTCAGTGTGTTTACAGTGTTTGGTGTGTTTATGGTGTTCAGTGTGTTTACAGTGTTTGGTGTGTTTATGGTGTTCAGTGTGTTTACAGTGTTTGGTGTGTTTAGTGTTCAGTGTGTTTACAGTGTTTGGTGTGTTTAGTGTTCAGTGTGTTTACAGTGTTTGGTGTGTTTATGGTGTTCAGTGTGTTTACAGTGTTTGGTGTGTTTAGTGTTCAGTGTGTTTACAGTGTTTGGTGTGTTTAGTGTTCAGTGTGTTTACAGTGTTTGGTGTGTTTATGGTGTTCAGTGTGTTTACAGTGTTTGGTGTGTTTATGGTGTTCAGTGTGTTTACAGTGTTTGGTGTGTTTAGTGTTCAGTGTGTTTACAGTGTTTGGTGTGTTTAGTGTTCAGTGTGTTTACAGTGTTTGGTGTGTTTATGGTGTTCAGTGTGTTTACAGTGTTTGGTGTGTTTAGTGTTCAGTGTGTTTACAGTGTTTGGTGTGTTTAGTGTTCAGTGTGTTTACAGTGTTTGGTGTGTTTAGTGTTCAGTGTGTTTACAGTGTTTGGTGTGTTTATGGTGTTCAGTGTGTTTACAGTGTTTGGTGTGTTTATGGTGTTCAGTGTGTTTACAGTGTTTGGTGTGTTTATGGTGTTCAGTGTGTTTACAGTGTTTGGTGTGTTTAGTGTTCAGTGTGTTTACAGTGTTTGGTGTGTTTAGTGTTCAGTGTGTTTACAGTGTTTGGTGTGTTTATGGTGTTCAGTGTGTTTACAGTGTTTGGTGTGTTTATGGTGTTCAGTGTGTTTACAGTGTTTGGTGTGTTTAGTGTTCAGTGTGTTTACAGTGTTTGGTGTGTTTAGTGTTCAGTGTGTTTACAGTGTTTGGTGTGTTTATGGTGTTCAGTGTGTTTACAGTGTTTGGTGTGTTTAGTGTTCAGTGTGTTTACAGTGTTTGGTGTGTTTAGTGTTCAGTGTGTTTACAGTGTTTGGTGTGTTTAGTGTTCAGTGTGTTTACAGTGTTTGGTGTGTTTATGGTGTTCAGTGTGTTTACAGTGTTTGGTGTGTTTAGTGTTCAGTGTGTTTACAGTGTTTGGTGTGTTTAGTGTTCAGTGTGTTTACAGTGTTTGGTGTGTTTATGGTGTTCAGTGTGTTTACAGTGTTTGGTGTGTTTATGGTGTTCAGTGTGTTTACAGTGTTTGGTGTGTTTAGTGTTCAGTGTGTTTACAGTGTTTGGTGTGTTTAGTGTTCAGTGTGTTTACAGTGTTTGGTGTGTTTATGGTGTTCAGTGTGTTTACAGTGTTTGGTGTGTTTAGTGTTCAGTGTGTTTACAGTGTTTGGTGTGTTTAGTGTTCAGTGTGTTTACAGTGTTTGGTGTGTTTATGGTGTTCAGTGTGTTTACAGTGTTTGGTGTGTTTAGTGTTCAGTGTTCAGTGTTTGGTGTGTTTAGTGTTCAGTGTGTTTACAGTGTTTGGTGTGTTTAGTGTTCAGTGTGTTTACAGTGTTTGGTGTGTTTAGTGTTCAGTGTGTTTACAGTGTGTTTACAGTGTTCGGTGTGTTTATGTTCAGTGTTCAGTGTTTGGTGTGTTTAGTGTTCAGTGTGTTTACAGTGTTTGGTGTGTTTAGTGTTCAGTGTGTTTACAGTGTTTGGTGTGTTTAGTGTTCAGTGTGTTTACAGTGTTTGGTGTGTTTATGGTGTTCAGTGTGTTTACAGTGTTTGGTGTGTTTATGGTGTTCAGTGTGTTTACAGTGTTTGGTGTGTTTAGTGTTCAGTGTGTTTACAGTGTTTGGTGTGTTTAGTGTTCAGTGTGTTTACAGTGTTTGGTGTGTTTATGGTGTTCAGTGTGTTTACAGTGTTCGGTGTGTTTAGTGTTCAGTGTGTTTACAGTGTTTGGTGTGTTTATGGTGTTCAGTGTGTTTACAGTGTTTGGTGTGTTTAGTGTTCAGTGTGTTTACAGTGTTTGGTGTGTTTAGTGTTCAGTGTGTTTACAGTGTTTGGTGTGTTTATGGTGTTCAGTGTGTTTACAGTGTTCGGTGTGTTTAGTGTTCAGTGTGTTTACAGTGTTCGGTGTGTTTAGTGTTCAGTGTGTTTACAGTGTTTGGTGTGTTTAGTGTTCAGTGTGTTTACAGTGTTTGGTGTGTTTAGTGTTCAGTGTGTTTAGTGTTCAGTGTGTTTACAGTGTTTGGTGTGTTTATGGTGTTCAGTGTGTTTACAGTGTTTGGTGTGTTTATGGTGTTCAGTGTGTTTACAGTGTTCGGTGTGTTTAGTGTTCAGTGTGTTTACAGTGTTTGGTGTGTTTAGTGTTCAGTGTGTTTACAGTGTTTGGTGTGTTTAGTGTTCAGTGTGTTTACAGTGTTTGGTGTGTTTAGTGTTCAGTGTGTTTACAGTGTTTGGTGTGTTTATGGTGTTCAGTGTGTTTGTGGTGTTTAGGTAGTTTCCAGTGTTGAGGCATGTTTTACAGTGGTGAGAGGAGGGTCAGTCGTGTTGGTTCTAAACTCTCCCAGCACTCAGCACCTCCTCACCTACACACACACACACACACACACACACACACACACACACACTCTCTCTCTCCTCAGCCTCCTTAAATCCTCCTTCTAAAAATGTTAAATGTCTCTGTAAAAACATTCTGGTGATATTTTTTACGCTGCTACACACTGGACTGACCTACAGCTTATAGCCATCACACACACACACACACACACACACACACACACACACACACACACACACAGGCTTTATTAATGATTTATTACCAGGTGTAATGTAGTAATAAATTCTTACAGCAGCAACATTACAGAGGTAAAGGTGTTCATAATGCACCTCCCCTTTAAACTATCAGCATTCACTAATACACTGAGAGCAGCATGCTGCCATCTGATTAGCTGAAAACAGAACCATGTCTTCTGATTGGCTGAGAGCAGTATGATGTTTCTGATTGGCTGAGAGCAGTATGGTGTGTTCTAATTGGCTGAGAATAGTATGATGTTTTCTGATTGGCTGAGAGCAGAACAGTATCTTCTGATTGGCTCAGAGCAGTATGGTGTGTTCTGAATGGCAGTACAGAAAATGCACATGTAGAAATGTGAAAGATGTGCACAAACACACACACACACACACACACACACACGTTCTCTGGAAATATGACTTCATGAGGACACATAACACACTGGCTTCAGCACATCATGGACACATTAATACAGATATGATCTTTAAGCAGAAAGATTTCACGGTCTATTCCAAACACACACACACACACACACAAATTTTCCACTTAATTAATGAGCAGTTCACGATTTCCCGTCACGGCTAATTATAAGCATTACAGGCGAGAAATAAAGGACTGTGACATTTCTGTAACGTTATGACGGCTCAATTTTCACATCTTTAAGCTTTTATTAAACACGTAATATGTTGTATATATATAACACAATGCTAATCAGTTGCCATGGTAGAATATTGCCCTTTACAAACAAATATAAAGCTCATTAAGCTAACGAGCTCGTTTAGAGGAGCGCAGAGAGGAGCGTGCTCGCTCAACCAGTGTTTTAATCCGCAGGGAAATGCATTAAAATCAGCCGAACTGTGCAGACAGCTTTATTATTACTGCACACACACGGCACGAAACACTGCAAAATCTCCACAGCACACACACACACACTCCCGCTGACTTTCCTAATCACCTAACCCTCGCTGATGCACTTCCTGTCATCCCAAAATGTTCACTTCAGTCACTCGGCAGCGTGTGGAGGCACCACGCTGAGAGATCAGCACCGAGTCGGCTTCTCAGATTCACACCACTGCATTAAAGCACATTCTAATGCTCAACTTTTACAGCCTCGCAAAAGAAACGATGCCGCTTCCGAGTCTGTGGGGAAATTAAAGATCGTCTCAAAACGTCCTCATTATCCAAGATTTTCATCATTAAAAATGAAATTGTCCCAATTTGTGTTCGGCAGCCATGTTTTCCCCTTCTCCTGCTAGTCACCAAGTCATTAGTACAAAAGTCACTACAGTTTTTCTAAAATAAGAATTTAATACTAAGAAAAGACACGTCAGTATTTACACCTCAGACGTAACAGATGTAGCCTGGGGAAGAGTTTGTCTAAAGCAAAGTCTCAATTATTCTGACTGTGAAATGAAGCACATTCTTCTAGCATGATAAGTGAAATATTTATCCCTGAGTTAGTCTTGTTTAATGGTGAGGGTTTGTGGTTTATATAATATATATATATACATATCTACACTGATCAGTCATATCAATAGTGAATAAGACTGAGTATCTCCTCATCATGGCACTTGTTAGTGGGTGGGATATATTAGGCAGCAGGTGAACATTTTGTCCTCAAAGTTGATGTTAGAAGCAGGAAAAATGGACAAGTGTAAGGATTTGAGTGAGTTTGACCAAAAGGGCCAAATTGTGATGGCTAGACCACTGGATCAGAGCATCTCCAAAACTGCAGCTCTTGTGGGGTGTTCCCGGTCTGCAGTGGTCAGTATCTATCAAAAGTGGTCCAAGGAAGGAACAGTGGTGAACCGGAGACAGAGTCATGGGCGGTCAAGGCTCACTGATGGACGTGGGGAGAGAAGGCTGGACCGTGTGATCCGATCCAACAGACGAGCTACTGTTGATCAAACTGCTGAAGAAGTTAATGCTGGTTCTGATAGAAAGGGGTCAGAAGTGCTGGGCTGTTTTGGCAGTGGACCAACACAATATTAGGTGGTCATAATGTTCTTCCTGATCAGTGTATTTACATGTATATACATTAGGGTTGTTTCCCCCAGAACATTTTATGGCTGTACATTTATCTTATTTATTTATAACTGAGGGTCTTGCTCATGAACCCAGCAGTCCAACACCCTAACCCTTGTGTGGTGTTCGGGTCAAATTCACCCATTTTATATTTCTCCTAAAAAATGTTTTGTGTTTGTTGTAAATAATCCGCATTTGCAGATGTTTTTTTGAGAGCTGTATTTCACCAGCAGCGACTGCAGTAATCTTTGTTTTTTTTGCACTGAGAAGTTCAGAACTCAATAACAAATCAGAGAACATGAGGACAAATCAGACAGAGTGGAAAAGGCAGGTATAGTTTGCAAATGGAATTCTTCCCTCTGATTGGATGAGAAACCCATTTTTTACAACTTTAAATCTTTTAAAGAAAATAACAAACATATATTTATCTTGATAAGAGAATGGAGTTCATTCAGCTCTACTGTGGTGAAGGACGTTCATATGGTCAGTGTGATGTTGGATATACTGATAGTGTATCATGGAGTAAAGATTAGTTTATCTCTAAAAACACACCTGAAGAACGCAGGAATGTTCCGGAAGACCAAACTATTCCAGATTAAAGGATGTAAGGAGCGCTATAAGAGCAGAGCTGTGTTCATACACACACCAATCCACTTTCTACTGCTGCAGCTACTGCTGGACTTCCTGTAGATCCTGAGTGACCCATGTCTCGTCCAATCAGAGAGAAGAATTCCATTCACACACTAAACCTAACTTTTCCTATTATTTCTTTAATAAAGCATAAAGATGTGAAAAATGAGCGGTCTCAGGTCCCAGAGTGTGTGACCCTCAGACAGAGATCTCTCAGGTCAGTTTAACTGCAGTGTTTGTGGTATTTGATAGAGAAGTTTTTGAGAAGAAAAGAATCCGGTGTTAAATCAATACGCTTCAGAGTGAGAGAGAGAGCGCTCCGGATCGACTGCAGCACTGACCCCACACCGAGTATGAGATCTGTTTGTGCTGCAGTGTGTGTGTGTGTGTGTGTGTGTTTATAGTTGAAGGTTGAACAAGGTCAAATTTACAGTCATATAACAGACAAGCTTTAATTTCTGTTTCATTGTTTAATATCATTCATTTATTCCATTTCTTCCTTGTTTCCTCTCTTCCTTTGTTTCTTCATTCATTTATTTATTCATTCACTCATTCATTCAAATATTATTTCTTTATTAATTTGTGCACTCATTCATTGTCTTGTCATTACTTATTCATTATTCCTTTATTATTTATGCATTCCTTCAATTCTTCATTTATTAATCTACTCATCTGTTCATCATTGTATTCGTTTGTTACCTCATTTATTCATTCCTCGGTTCATTCACTCATCTCCAGTAAGCTCTTTCACAGAGTGTAAACTCCTGCACATCTCTGAGGTTCTGCATCACTCCACATCCTCACTTCTTCATTTATCCACATTTATTCCCTTTTTCACGTGAACAGCAGCGGAGGAGTGTCGGCTTTAATCCGCAGTGCATTGTGGGTAATCAGATTATCGGCTCATAACAGCAGTGTTGACATGAGGAGTTAATCAGGCCGAGGGGCTCACTGCAGATTAAAGACGGCTAATACTGAGGGAGAGAGAGGGAGAGAGAGAGAGGGAGAGAGAGGGAGAGAGAGAGTGATGAAAATGAAAGGGTGACAAAGAAAATAGGAGAAACAGGGAAAGGAGAGGGAATGGTGGAAAGAGAGAACGATTGCATAAGGGAGTGTGAAGTGATGAAGAATAAACTGAAGAGAGAAGGAGAGACAGAAGATGAGCAAGACTGAGAGAAAATGAGTGATGTGATATATATATATATATATATATATATATATATATATATATATATATATATACATACATAGAGAGAGAGAGAGAGAGAGAGAGAGAGAGAGAGAGAGAGAGAGAATGATTGCATAAGGGAGTGTGAAGTGATGAGGAATAAACTGAAGAGAGAGAAAGATGAGAGAAAGAGAGATAGATGAGCAAGACTGAGAGATATAGAGAGAGATGATGAGAGAGAGAGACACAGACATGCAAGAGGATGAAAGGGAGAGAGAAAGAGAGATGCAAAAGAATAATGAAGAGAACAAGAGAAAATGAGAGAGAGAGAGAGAGAGAGAGAGAGAGAGAGAGAGAGAGGGAGAATATGGCGAGGAGAGGAAAAAAAGAATAACGTTAGATGATGGAAAAAGAAGCTGAAGAGAGAAAATGAAAAGAAAATATTACAGATCGAAGGAAATTGAGGAAAAAACAAAACTAAAATAAACAGACGGGTAGAGAGAACAAAATAGAAATAAATAAAAAATGAAGAGTGATAAAAAAGAGGGAATGAAGGAGATGTGGAATTAGAGACTTTAAAAATGAACAGAAAATAATAAAAGGCAAAGAGAATCAGAGAGTGTAGCTAGAGGGAAGGAGAGAAAGAGAGAGAGGGACTGATGGGAGAGAGAGAGAGCAAGAGAGAACGAGGGAGAGAAAGAAAATAGATAGAACGGGAGGTGTAGACCATGACCTAGGAAGAAACAGAGAGGGAGAAGGAGAATGAGAGAAAAAATAACGAGAGAGAGTAAAAAGAGAGACTGAGAGTGATCTGTTGTTCCGTTTGTTGCCATAACGATGCCCTTATAAAGCCTTACTGATGCAGCGTTCGTATTAATACATCTGTCTATCCAACCTGTTTCACTTCAGCTCAGTTAGCTAGCTAGCATGTAGCTGTTCTATCATTTGAAGTCAGGGTGAAGACTGTGTGAGAGCAGAAGTGAGACGGAACCATCCAGAAGGTCAACATTTACCTCAGATGTGTCGGTGAAATAGAAAGAAAAGACCCAGAACAACTAGAATTACTCTAAACATCACACTGTTGCTAGGCAGCAAGGCACTGCACAAAGAAAGCTAATGTCTGAGGCTAACAATAATAATATGATAGCCATATGCTGTTAAGTTGTTAATACAAATGAATGAACATGACACGGAACCATCCGGAACGTCAACATTTACCTTAGATGTGTTGGTAAATTTGTAAGAAAAGACTCTAAGTTTACACTGTAAGCATTGATCGCTAATCACATTTATATGTGTCCTTCACTACTCAGAACACGAGTACTGTCCACTTTTATACCACGTAATATGGAACCAAACTGGGAATCCGAGCATAAGCAAGCTAATGTCTGAGGCTAGCAATATTTCTGAGTACGTAGCTTTTGAGTGGTTAATACAGACACCATATGGAATGTCAACATTTACCTCAGTTTTATTTTTATTTTTATTTTATTTTAGTTTTATTTAACAGGGACTCTGATCATGAGCAAGCTAATGTCTGAGGCTAGCAATGACCTGGCTAGCATGTTGCTGTTATGAGAGTGGAAATTAAACAGAACCTTCGATAATGCCAAAATTTACCTCAGATGTTTTGGTAAATTTATGATTTATCTAGCTAGCATGCAGCACGTAGATCCTTTAGTTAATAAATTAATAATAAAAATGACACAGTGTAGTTAAATTATGATTTATTTAGCTAGCGTGTAGCTCGTAGGGCCTTCATTTGATGGTGTGAAACCATCAGTGAAGGTATGGCTAGAGAGGGGCAATTCCTCACTACAGCAATAGCTACAAGACACTGACCGGAGCATGTCTGCCTCACAGGCCACCTCAGGCGCACAGACAGACATTAACATCTATACATCATCTGTACTGGACCATATCTACACGTGTACTGACACCATCACCACTGTCAAACATCTGAAACTGGCACAAGTCTTCACTGGCATTTTCAACCTCACCCTCAACGTCACAAAGACCAAAGAGCTCATCGTGGACTTCTGGAAATCTAACAGCAGCAGACACTCCCCTATCTACATCAACGGGTCTGAAGTAGAACGTGTCTCCAGCTTTAAGTTCCTGGGTGTCC
This sequence comes from Hemibagrus wyckioides, assembly GCF_019097595.1. Classification (NCBI taxonomy): domain Eukaryota; kingdom Metazoa; phylum Chordata; class Actinopteri; order Siluriformes; family Bagridae; genus Hemibagrus; species Hemibagrus wyckioides. The sequence continues at coordinate 1,013,868 of NC_080731.1, forward strand.
ACATCTCTGAGGATCTGTCTTGGCATCTGAACTCAACTCTGGTTCGGAAGGAGCAACAGCGTCTTTACTTCCTGAGAAGACTAAAAAAAGTTCACTATCCCCCAAGATCCTGACCAACTTTTACCGCTGTATCCTTGAGAGCATCTTGACGAGCTCCATCACAGTGTGGCATGGCAGCTCCACGGTGTGTCTAAAGAAATCACTGCAAAGGGTTGTGAAAACTGACCAACACATCATCGGCACCCAACTACCTGCCATTGAGTCTCTTCACCACAGTAGATGTCTGCGCAGAGCACACATCATCATCAAGGACTCATCCCACCTCCCGCTCCTCCCACCTCCCAATCCTCCCACCTCCCACTCCTCCCACCCGAGTCATAAACTGTTTAACCGCCCTCCATCCAGGAGGAGATACAGGTCCATCCTCACCAGAACCAGCAGGTTCAGGGAGAGTTTTACACCGCGAGGACACTCACGTCTCACTACACTTCACCACCCTGCAGTTCTGCTCCACCCTGTACATTCTGTTATAATATAATATTTTCTCTGTGTAATATAATTATAATGTTCATATTGTCCACTTCATAGTTTACACCTAGTTTATTTATCTGTCTATCTATTTATATTTATATTTATGTATCTTATTATATATGTTATATACAATACAATGAAGCCTCTTGAATCTTGAATACTGTCTGTATAAACACTGTATATTATCTGTTACTGTTGTACATACACACTGTACATAATGCACACATTTTTGCACAATATATAATTACACCTGACACTTTATCTGCTGTAAATACACTCTGTACACTCCTCTATACACACTCTGTACACTCCTCTATACACACTCTGTACACACCTCTATACACACTCTGTACACTCCTCTACACACACACTGTACACTCCTCTATACACACTCTGTACACTCCTCTATACACACTCTGTACACTCCTCTATACGCACTCTGTACACTCCTCTATACACACTCTGTACACTCCTCTATACGCACTCTGTACACTCCTCTATACGCACTCTGTACACTCCTCTATACGCACTCTGTACACTCCTCTATACACACACTGTACACTCCTCTACACACACTCTGTACACTCCTCTATACACACTCTGTACACTCCTCTATACGCACTCTGTACACTCCTCTATACACACTCTGTACAATCATCTACACACACTCTGTACACTCCTCTATACACACTGTACACTCCTCTATACACACTCTGTACACTCCTCTATACACACTCTGTACACTCCTCTACACACACTCTGTACACTCCTCTATACGCACTCTGTACACTCCTCTACACACACTCTGTACACTCCTCTCTATACACACTCTGTACACTCCTCTACACACACTCTGTACACACCTCTCTATACACACTCTGTACACTCCTCTATACACACACTGTACACTCCTCTACACACACTCTGTACACTCCTCTACACACACTCTGTACACTCCTCTATACACACTCTGTACACTCCTCTACACACACTCGGTACACTCATCTATACACACTCTGTACACTCCTCTCTATACACACTCTGTACACTCCTCTATACACACTCTGTACACTCCTCTCTATACACACTCTGTACACTCCTCTCTATACACACTCTGTACACACCTCTCTATACGCACTCTGTACACTCCTCTCTATACACACTCTGTACACTCCTCTCTATACGCACTCTGTACACTCCTCTATACACACTCTGTGCACTCCTCTATACACACTCTGTACACTCCTCTACACACACTCTGTACACTCCTCTATACACACTCTGTACACTCCTCTCTATACACACTCTGTACACTCCTCTATACACACTCTGTACACTCCTCTATACACACTCTGTACACTCCTCTCTATACACACTCTGTACACTCCTCTATACACACTCTGTACACTCCTCTACACACACTCTGTACACTCATCTATACACACTCTGTACACTCCTCTCTATACACACTCTGTACACTCCTCTCTATACGCACTCTGTACACTCATCCATACACACTCTGTACACACCTCTCTATACACACTCTGTACACTCCTCTCTATACACACTCTGTACACTCCTCTCTATACGCACTCTGTACACTCCTCTATACACACTCTGTACACTCCTCTATACACACTCTGTACACTCCTCTATACACACTCTGTACACTCCTCTATACACACTCTGTACACTCCTCTATACACACTCTGTACACTCCTCTCTATACACACTCTGTACACTCCTCTATACACACTCTGTACACTCCTCTATACACACTCTGTACACTCCTCTACACACACTCTGTACACTCATCCATACACACTCTGTACACACCTCTCTATACGCACTCTGTACACTCCTCTCTATACACACTCTGTACACTCCTCTCTATACGCACTCTGTACACTCCTCTATACACACTCTGTACACTCCTCTATACACACTCTGTACACTCCTCTACACACACTCTGTACACTCCTCTATACACACTCTGTACACTCCTCTCTATACACACTCTGTACACTCCTCTATACACACTCTGTACACTCCTCTATACACACTCTGTACACTCCTCTACACACACTCTGTACACTCCTCTATACACACTCTGTACACTCCTCTATACACACTCTGTACACTCCTCTACACACACTCTGTACACACCTCTCTATACACACTCTGTACACTCCTCTATACACACACTGTACACTCCTCTACACACACTCTGTCCTACACACACTCCTCTACACACACTCTGTCCTACACACACTCCTCTACACACACTCTGTCCTACACACACTCCTCTACACACACTCTGTACACTCATCCATACACACTCTGTACACACCTCTCTATACGCACTCTGTACACTCCTCTATACACACTCTGTACACTCCTCTATACACACTCTGTACACTCCTCTACACACACTCTGTACACTCCTCTATACACACTCTGTACACTCCTCTATACACACTCTGTACACTCCTCTACACACACTCTGTACACTCCTCTATACACACTCTGTACACTCCTCTATACACACTCTGTACACTCCTCTACACACACTCTGTACACACCTCTCTATACACACTCTGTACACTCCTCTATACACACACTGTACACTCCTCTACCCACACTCTGTACACTCCTCTACACACACTCTGTACACTCATCTATACACACTCTGTACACTCCTCTCTATACACACTCTGTACACTCCTCTCTATACGCACTCTGTACACTCATCCATACACACTCTGTACACTCCTCTCTATACACACTCTGTACACACCTCTCTATACGCACTCTGTACACTCCTCTATACACACTCTGTACACTCCTCTCTATACGCACTCTGTACACTCATCCATACACACTCTGTACACTCCTCTCTATACACACTCTGTACACACTTCTCTATACGCACTCTGAACAATCCTCTATACACACTCTGTACACTCCTCTCTATACGCACTCTGTACACTCATCCATACACACTCTGTACACTCCTCTCTATACACACTCTGTACACACCTCTCTATACGCACTCTGTACACTCCTCTATACACACTCTGTACACTCCTCTCTATACACACTCTGTACACACCTCTCTATACGCACTCTGAACAATCCTCTATACACACTCTGTACACTCCTCTCTATACGCACTCTGTACACACCTCTCTATACGCACTCTGTACACTCATCCATACACACTCTGTACACACCTCTCTATACACACTCTGTACACTCATCCATACACACTCTGTACACTCCTCTCTATACACACTCTGTACACACCTCTCTATACGCACTCTGTACACTCCTCTATACACACTCTGTACACTCCTCTCTATACGCACTCTGTACACTCATCCATACACACTCTGTACACTCCTCTCTATACACACTCTGTACACACTTCTCTATACGCACTCTGAACAATCCTCTATACACACTCTGTACACTCCTCTCTATACGCACTCTGTACACTCATCCATACACACTCTGTACACTCCTCTCTATACACACTCTGTACACACCTCTCTATACGCACTCTGTACACTCCTCTATACACACTCTGTACACTCCTCTCTATACACACTCTGTACACACCTCTCTATACGCACTCTGAACAATCCTCTATACACACTCTGTACACTCCTCTCTATACGCACTCTGTACACACCTCTCTATACGCACTCTGTACACTCATCCATACACACTCTGTACACACCTCTCTATACGCACTCTGTACACTCATCTATACACACTCTGTACACTCCTCTATACACACTCTGTACACACCTCTCTATACGCACTCTGTACACTCATCCATACACACTCTGTACACTCCTCTATACGCACTCTGTACACTCATCTATACACACTCTGTACACTCCTCTATACGCACTCTGTACACTCATCTATACACACTCTGTACACTCCTCTCTATACACACTCTGTACACTCCTCTCTATACGCACTCTGTACACTCATCCATACACACTCTGTACACTCCTCTATACGCACTCTGTACACTCCTCTATACACACTCTGTACACTCTACTCTATACACACTCTGCACACTCCTCTATACACACTCTGTACACACCTCTATACACACTCTGTACACTCTACTCTATACACACTCTGCACACTCCTCTATACACACTCTGTACACACCTCTCTATACACACTCTGCACACTCCTCTATACGCACTCTGTACACTCCTCTATACACACTCTGTACACACCTCTCTATACACACTCTGTACACACCTCTCTATACACACTCTGTACACTCCTCTATACACACTCTGTACACTCCTCTCTATACACACTCTGTACACACCTCTCTATACACACTCTGTACACTCCTCTATACACACTCTGTACACTCCTCTATACGCATTCTGTACACTCATCTATACACACTCTGTACACTCCTCTATACACACTCTGTACACACCTCTCTATACACACTCTGTACACTCCTCTATACACACTCTGTACACTCCTCTCTATACACACTCTGTACACTCCTCTATACGCACTCTGTACACTCATCTATACACACTCTGTACACTCCTCTCTATACACACTCTGTACACTCCTCTATACACACTCTGTACACTCCTCTATACACACTCTGTACACTCCTCTCTATACACACTCTGTACACTCCTCTCTATACGCACTCTGTACACTCATCCATACACACTCTGTACACTCCTCTATACGCACTCTGTACACTCCTCTATACACACTCTGTACACTCCTCTCTATACACACTCTGCACACTCCTCTATACGCACTCTGTACACTCCTCTATACGCACTCTGTACACACCTCTATACACACTCTGTACACACCTCTCTATACACACTCTGTACACACCTCTCTATACACACTCTGTACACACCTCTCTATACACACTCTGTACACACCTCTCTATACACACTCTGTACACACCTCTCTATACACACTCTGTACACACCTCTCTATACACACTCTGTACACACCTCTCTATACACACTCTGTACACACCTCTCTATGTGTATGTGTGTGTGTGTGTATGTGTGTGTGTGTGTGTATGTGTATGTGTGTGTGTGTGTGTGTGTGTGTGTATGTGTGTGTGTGTATGTGTGTGTGTGTGTGTGTGTGTATGTGTATGTGTGTGTGTTTGTATGTGTGTGTGTGTATAATGAAGAGATGACATTTTGTTTTTAATTTTTTTTAAATGTATTTATCATGTTTTTGAGTAACGGAATATAAACCCTTCTTGCTGCAGAACTTCTGTCTGTTCAGTCACAAAGTAGACAGCAGTAATGAGGCACTTTATTAAAAATGCAGTCATGAGGACACGCGCGAGATTATATTGTAATTTGGACATGTGTTCCGGCGGGCCGAAATGAGAAAGAACACGCGCAACACGCATCATGCAAATTACACTGCGGCTCTCGTTGTTTTCACACGAGGACAACAAAACCGAAGACGAGAGCCAAGCGTCTGAGAATACATAATTCAACAGCTTACGTCTAGTGGTCTTATACGCTTACAGCAAGAAAAAACACAACAAAACACCACCAGCTGATTTAAAAACAGACCTGCTCTTTTGTTTTCTGTTTATTTATAACAAGATGTGTAGAAGGTGACACCATAAACAGATTAACATGCAGAAATAATGCCTTTAACCATCGCCCACGTCGATCACAACCTCCCTGCGCTTTTTCTTTCGTAGTGTTCATTACTATTCATGTTTATTATTCATCCTGCTGTTTTTGTGCTGTTCTTATCTTTATACACTGATATTTAACAGTGTTTTAATCAGAGCTTCCTGCAGTGCTATAAAAGCAAATGAGCAGAAGTCACTGGGTTTTATTGTTTCTTTGCTTCTGTGAAACATCAAGCATTAAAATTTAATCATCATGCATGAAATTGTTTGTTTCTGAAACTCGTTTTATCCACAGAAATTAAAATGAGATGCGTTCAATTTACTACAGAGTCGATGTCGAGGCCACGCCCCCTGCCGAAGTCTGACGCTGCAGCCAGTCCAGTGTAAATTTAATCCTGATCCAAGCTGTGAGTTCAGTCCTAAGCTGCACACTGAGAGGAGGTTAGATCTAACAATGTTGCACCACAGACACTGGGGTATATTATATCTAAAGGTTTGAACAGTTACATTGAAGCTTTGTGGCGAAAATTGATGTTTAACCTTCACCATCCAATGAGAATCATGCATCAGTGTAAACAGGAGGTACTGCATCGTGACTGAGACTCGCAGAAGGTCATCTTCAGTCCAAATCTGTCTTTTACTATAAAGTGGTAACTCATATATTTCTACTTTATTTCTAAGTTTGGAAAGACAATGAAGTGGCTAAAAGTATAATACTGAATTGAATAACGTTTCAGTGTCTGATCTAAACAATCGGCTGTTTGTAGTTTGTTTAGTGTTTTGATTAGATTTGATTAGATTTAACTTTATTGTCATTGTGCATAGGTACATTAAAATGTTTATGGACATACGTTATATATATATATATATATATATATATATATATATATATATACTGATCAGGCATAACATTATGACCACCTGCCTAATATTGTGTCAGTCACACTTTTGCTGCCCCAACAGCCCTGACCTGTCCTGCACTGTGTATTCTGACCCCTTTATATCAGAACCTGCATTAACTTCTTCAGCAGTTTGAGCAACAGTAGCTCGTCTGTTGGATCGGATCACACGGGCCAGCCTTCTCTCCCCACGTGTATCAATGAGCCTTGACCGCCCGTGACCCTGTCACCGGTTCACCACTGTTCCTTCCTTGGACCACTTTTGATAGATACTGACCACTGCAGACCGGGAACACCCCACAAGAGCTGCAGTTTTGGAGATGTTCTGATCCAGTGGTCTAGCCATCACAATTTGGGCCTTTTGGTCAAACTCGCTCAAATCCTTACGCTTGTCCATTTTTCCTGCTTCTAACATCAACATGTTGACTTTGTTGACAAAATGTTGACTTGCTGCCTAATATATCCCACCCACTAACAGGTGCCACAATGTTATACCTGATTGGTGTATATACAGTGATATATTGCAGTTTTGAGGGGTTTATCAATATGACGGAGGGGATGTTATCATTAACAGGTGGTTAATGGGTTGAAGAGATCAGTAAGGAGACCACTGTGGGGTAAAAGCTATCTGTTTCTTACCCTGCTAGTCTTGGACCAGAGGCACCGGAACCTCTTCCCAGAGGGTAGAAGAGTATATAAGTTATGGGGTAGATGAGAGGTGTCCTTGACGATGCTGAGATCTTTACAGAGACACTGCTTCCTCTGAACGTCCTCAATGGTTGTTAGAGGGGTCACAATAATACGCTGGGCGGTTTTCACCACCCTCTGTAGTACTTTCTGTTTATGTATATGTTTACATTTTCTGTTACTAACCATGAATTTCAGTCTGGTGATTATGTACTGAATGATATGAAGATACGTCTCACAAATACAAATAATTCCTCACAAAACTAAACTGCTGCTGCAGGAGAAAAACGTGATTTTTTGTTTTTTTCATCATTGTGTTCATCGTATTCATGTTTATAGAAACCGGTGTGTAATATAGAGTCAGCAAGATTGTCTGAGACACTGAACAGCTCCAGAATGCTAATCTGTGGCTATAAGCTTCCGTTCTGTGGTAGCAGTATTAGCCTTGGAGCTTTGGTGCAACTAAAGGCCTGCGTTTGTCGATCATTTTTCTTCCTGTCTGTCTTTCTGTCTGTGTGAAAAATGAATGATGGAGATGTTCCACGGGTCGTTTAGATACATTATGTGGAAAATAACTGATGTGGAGAAACAAAGAAGAAAAATGAAAAAGTATAGAGAGTGACATGAGAGGATTCCTCTGTGTGTGTGTGTGTGTGTGTGTGTGCGTTTTCGAGTATCTGTATTTGCACACTGTGTGCTTTCTCTTCTCTGGCACTCAGCTGAAAATGAGGCTTCTGCTCTAAATGTTTCTCATGGAGACGTTTGTGCCGCAGGTGCTGAAGGAGAGCGAGACATTTCCCAAAGCGAAGTGAGGGAATAATCACCTCTATTAGCGCTCAGATGAAACAACAGAGCAGCTGTGTGATTTTCTTCCAATTGACTTTTCCCTCTTGGTTGCCTTCACAAAGCTGTGTGTGTGTTCTGCTGCTCAAACACAGCTCTTCATTTCATCTCTTCATGTCATAGTGATGGAGCTAACAGCCAGTGCGAAGCTTTACGACCTGAGGGGGAGCGGATGTAGGAAATTAATCAACAAAGCAAAACCTGAAAGTGATTATTTTCTTCTAACAGCACGACCTGAGTGTTTTATTCCTCTCACACCTCAGTGACTGTTACAACTCTAACCGAGTTTTAGTTCCTTTTTAACCCATCTATCTATCTATCTATCTATCTATCTATCTATCTATCTATCTATCTATCTATCTATCTATCTATCTATCTATCTATCTATCTATCTATTTATAGGAAGGAGACACACTGAACCCCACTTTAGATCAGATGAATATGAGACACTCGTCTTTCCATCATCTCTCTTCCTGAAAGCTGATGTCCATCCATCTGTCTGTCAGAGGAAACGGCTGGTTATCACCTCCTCCGTCACGGTGTGTTTTACACCCGCTGTGAGGAGAGAGAGTATTAGCGTCTGTGCAGCAGGGAGTCTGAGCGAGCTCTCGATCAAAGAGCCGGCCGACAGCAGGGCGAGGAACAGAGCAGAATAGGATCGGCGCTGATCCCTCACAGCCCCGAACCCATCTGTTCCACACAGTCCTCTCAGGAGAGAGACACAGCTCGGTCAGACTGAACACCACACGCCACCTCAACACCTCCTGCCCCTCAGCCGTGTGTCTGACCAACAACACCCTCAGACCTGCTTCAATCACCACCACCACCATCCCCTGTAAACACGTCAACACACTTCAACACACACACACACACACACACACAAACCACCAAACGATATGTCCTTCATTGGACTGCAGTGTGCTGTAACACTGCACATCACACACACGTTCCTCACATGGAGCTCGTTACTTTAGAGTAAACTTCTCAGTAGACAACATGTCACTCCCCCCTGGATGAGATGCTGGAGTCGTACCGGAGCAGCTGTACACAGAGACCACCGAAGACAACCACAGAAGGTACTTCCTACCAGCGGCCATCAAACTCTATAACTCCTCCCCTTTCAGTAGGGAGCAGAGCTGAACCAATCAACACTGACCGTATCAAAATTCCACAATAATTACAATCTACTTTAATGTACACTGATCAGCCATAACACTGTGAGCAGTGACCGGTGAAGTGAATAAGACTGAGTATCTCCTCATCATGGCACCTGTTAGTGGGTGGGATATATTAGGCAGCAAGTCAACATTTTGTCCTCAAAGTTGATGTTAGAAGCAGGAAAAATAGACAAGTGTAAGGATTTGAGTGAGTTTGACCAAAAGGGCCAAATTGTGATGGCTAGACCACTGGATCAGAGCATCTCCAAAACTGCAGCTCTTGTGGGGTGTTCCCGGTCTGCAGTGGTCAGTATCTATCAAAAGTGGTCCAAGGAAAGAACAGTGGTGACCTGGTGACAGGGTCATGGGCAGTCAAGGCTCACTGATACACGTGGGGAGAGAAGACTGGCCCGTGTGATCCGATCCAACAGACGAGTTACTGTTGATCAAACTGCTGAAGAAGTTAATGCTGGTTCTGATAGAAAGGGGTCAGAATACACAGTGCAGGACGGGTCAGGACTGTTGGGGCAGCAAAAGGGGAACCAACACAATATTAGGCAGGTGGTCATAATGTTATGCCTGATCAGTATATATATATATATATATATATATATATATATATACACTATATTGCCAAAAGTATTCGCTCACCTGCCTTGACTCGCATATGAACTTAAGTGACATCCCATTCCTAATCCATAGGGTTCAATATGACGTCGGTCCACCCTTTGCAGCTATAACAGCTTCAACTCTTCTGGGAAGGCTGTCCACAAGGTTTAGGAGTGTGTTTATGGGAATTTTTGACCATTCTTCCAGAAGCGCATTTGTGAGGTCACACACTGATGTTGGACGAGAAGGTCTGGCTCTCAGTCTCCGCTCTAATTCATCCCAAAGGTGTTCTATCGGGTTGAGGTCAGGACTCTGTGCAGGCCAGTCAAGTTCATCCACACCAGACTCTGTCATCCATGTCTTTATGGACCTTGCTTTGGTCACTGGTGCACAGTCATGTTGGAAGAGGAAGGGGCCAGCTCCAAACTGTTCCCACAAAGTTGGGAGCATGGAATTGTCCAAAATGTCTTGGTATGCTGAAGCATTCAGAGTTCCTTTCACTGGAACTAAGGGGCCAAGCCCAGCTCCTGAAAAACAACCCCACACCATAATCCCCCCTCCACCAAACTTTACACTTGGCACAATGCAGTCAGACAAGTACCGTTCTCCTGGCAACCGCCAAACCCAGACTCGTCCATCAGATTGCCAGATGGAGAAGCGCGATTCGTCACTCCAGAGAACGCGTCTCCACTGCTCTAGAGTCCAGTGGCGGCGTGCTTTACACCACTGCATCCGATGCTTTGCATTGCACTTGGTGATGTATGGCTTGGATGCAGCTGCTCGGCCATGGAAACCCATTCCGTGAAGCTCTCTGCGCACTGTTCTTGAGCTCATCTGAAGGCCACATGAAGTTTGGAGGTCTGTAGCGATTGACTCTGCAGAAAGTTGGCGACCTCTTCGCACTATGCGCCTCAGCATCCGCTGACCCCGCTCCGTCAGTTTACGTGGCCTACCACTTCGTGGCTGAGTTGCTGTCGTTCCCAAACACTTCCACGTTCTTATAATACAGCTGACAGTTGACTGTGGAATATTTAGGAGCGAGGAAATTTCACGACTGGATTTGTTGCACAGGTGGCATCCTATCACAGTTCCACGCTGGAATTCACTGAGCTCCTGAGAGCGACCCATTCTTTCACAAATGTTTGTAAAAACAGTCTGCATGCCTAGGTGCTTGATTTTATACACCTGTGGCCATGGAAGTGATTGGAACACCTGATTCTGATTATTTGGATGGGTGAGCGAATACTTTTGCAATATAGTGTGTGTATATATATATATATAACGTATGTCCATAAACATTTTAATGTACCTATGCCTGATCACTGTAATATCATGTACAGTATCTTATGTGCAATATGTCCTGTTTCCTAGCACCTTTTTTGTACTTTGAATACATTTTGGATATATAAAACATTTCATTTCATTTCTTATTCATTTATATCTTATTTATATTTTTAAATACATTTTGTATATATAGATTATTTAATTTATTTTTCATTATATTTCTATTCCCTGAGTTAGCAGTCTCTGGCAGAAAGAATTTTTTTCAGGATTAATAAAGTTCTATCTAAAGTTCTAACTATCTATCTATTGTTTCCTTTTCTTTTTAAAACTTCAGAGATTCATTATTTCACACATTAAATCAATTAAACATGAATATTACAATCATTTGTTCCATATTAGGAAAAATGTATATTATATATTTTTTTTAATTAAAAATTTCAGTCCCCTTTCTCAGTGCCACTGTAACCAGTAAGACCAGTCCCCTCTCCCAGTCCCCTCTCCCAGTGCCACTGTAACCAGTAAGACCAGTCCCCTCTCCCAGTCCCCTCTCCCAGTGCCACTGTAACCAGTAAGACCAGTCCCCTCTCCCAGTCCCCTCTCTCAGTGCCACTGTAACCAGTAAGACCAGTCCCCTCTCCCAGTCCCCTCTCCCAGTGCCACTGTAACCAGTAAGACCAGTCCCCTCTCCCAGTGCCACTGTAACCAGTAAGACCAGTCCCCTCTCCCAGTGCCACTGTAACCAGTAAGACCAGTCCCCTCTCCCAGTCCCCTCTCCCAGTGCCACTGTAACCAGTAAGACCAGTCCCCTCTCCCAGTGCCACTGTAACCAGTAAGACCAGTCCCCTCTCCCAGTCCCCTCTCCCAGTGCCACTGTAACCAGTAAGACCAGTCCCCTCTCCCAGTCCCCTCTCCCAGTGCCACTGTAACCAGTAAGACCAGTCCCCTCTCCCAGTGCCACTGTAACCAGTAAGACCAGTCCCCTCTCTCAGCTCCCAGAAGTCAGATATTTATTTGAATTGAGTCAAACTCTGTGTAATTAAAGTGTCTCATGATCTCAATGTAAATTCATCTCCTTGTTCCTGGAAGAACCTTCAGTTTCACTTCCTCTGCTGTGAGTCTTATCCCTAAAGCAGGCATGAGTTCTTCCAGTGATGGACCAGTACTCTAGAAGCGTTAATCTTTATAGACTGAATCACATCTTCTTATAAGTGAATTATTTTGTACAGAAATTGAAACTCCGTTTATAAATAATTATGATGATGTAATGAGTCTTCAGCAGAGGCGTCGTTTCAGTTTCTTTTCCCTTCTCTTCTCCTGTTATTAATGAGAATCGTTAAACACTGTTGCATTAGTGATTAAGTTGTCACACACACACACACACACACACACAAACACACACAAACACACACACACACACAAACACACACACAAACACACACATCAATCCCATACCCGGTTCCATAATTGTCTTAAACATTATTAAAATCTCATTGTTTTCCTTAACATTTATTCAGAAAGACAAATGGAAGATGGAATTAGAGGGAAAAAAGAAGGAACAGAAAGAGAGAGAGAGAGAGAGAGAGAGAGAGAGAGAGACAGACAGAGACAGACACACACAGAGAGAGAGAGAGACTTTTTTTTTGACTTTTTACGCATCTTTATTTACACAAGTCACATATATAAGTCACAGTGACTCAATAAATAAATAAATAAATAAATACGTATTAAAATAATGTCAACAAATTAGTTTAAACATGAGTGATTAGTTTAGTTCTGCTGTAAAATTAATTTTTCCTTCTGCTACAGAGCACAAAACATTCTCCCAACACCACACACATTTAAACATCCAACTCATTCATACTTTTATAAAAATTAAAATCAATTAAAATTCTCGATTTGATCAGCCTTTTCAGGATTCTTATGGCGTCACAGTCAGTGTTCTGTGTTATTTGGTTTTTCCGGCTCAGGTATATCACCATTTTGGCCTGACCAAATATAAAATTGATCAGTTGGCACCTGAACCGGTGTTTTCTGACAAACTTAAAACCAGAAATAAAACACTGAAAAGTAAAAACAACATTAAAAGACCTTAAAATGCTCCGTAAAAACACAAACAGTGACTGTAACCTGGAGCAGTGAATAAAAGCATGAAAAACTGTTTCTCTCTGTGAACAAAAAGGACAATCATGTGCAACATCAGGATTTAAAACAGAAATAAAAGAGTTCACAGAGATAATACAGTGTAAAATCCTCCACTGGAGGTCAGCAGCTTTTTTAGTTAACGGTGGTTTATACAGTGCGTCCACTCTGGTTTAAAATCATCAGTAAAACCATGTACACTTCTCCATGGGGTGTCCACCCTCCCACTCAGCTTCTTCTTATTTAAAACCTTTACACACGCTCTGTAGAGCAGCTTCCCCGACACTGACCCAAAGTCCATCTCCCCTTCACCCCGGCACTCCAAGAGGGGGCCTGCACACCCGTCGAGGTCAGGAGCGATGTTCAGCTGGGGAAAGGGTTCGTCCTCTGCAGGACCAGTCTCTGTGCGTGAATAGTCCATTAGCTGAACACGCTCCTCTGATGTCAATGCAGATCTCCAGCGGTGTAGGAGCTGATTGACAACACGCAGGGACCGCAGTCCCATACGCGCTGCCAGGTCCTCTGCCCTCGACAAGTCTGACCCCGCGATGTTCACAAGCTCCCGGAGCGTTATAATCCCTGAGGAGATGAGAGTTCTGGACAGTGCAGGGACGGTCACACTGGAGATGTCCAGTCTCCCGCCGTACACCAGAGGTTCCTCCAGCAGCCAGTGTAGTGTTCTGCAGCCCTTGTTCTGTTTCTTAAAAATGTTCCATATTTTAAAAAATCCACGGTAAAAGTCTGGTAATCCAGAAATGTCCAGCATATTTGTGTCCATTAAAAACAACGCTCTGTCCAGCCCCAATCCTTGAACTGTGTGTAATAATCCACTGGCTGCTGCTCTCCATACTAAGTCTCTGGGTCCAGTGAGGAGTCTCTGGATGAACTGGAGGCGGAAGGCTGCGGTTCTGCTGGACAGCTGGACCAGCCCCTGTCCTCCTTCTTCTATGGGCAGGTGGAGAACACTCTGTGGAATCCAGTGTAGACCATCCCAGAAGAAGTCTACCAGCAGGGCCTGGATGTTCGCTAGTAGGTTCGGCGGCAGATCCACACATGCCAGCTTGTGCCAGAGGGACGACGCGGCGAGGTTGTTGATGACCAGCGTTCGCCCCCTGTAGGACATCTTTGGAACCAGCCGCTTCCACCTGCAGAGTCTGCCCTTCACGTGCTCTACAGAACCTTCCCAATTTTTGTTTAAAAACTCATTGTTCCCCAGGTAGACACCCAAGTATTTAAAACCACCTCTTTTCCATGCTAAGCTTCCTGGTAGTGACGGTTGCCCACCTTCCCACTCACCAAATAAAATGGCTTCACTTTTAGACCAGTTAACCTTGGTGGAGGATAAAATATGAAAGTCATTTAAAATGCCAGTTAAAACATTGACATCATTTTGTGTGTATATCATCACTACCAGATCATCTGCATAAGCTGATAAACATGTTGAGGCATTAGTATGTGGAATATTAAAACCAGAGAGATTACTTCTTAACTTATTTAAAAGAGGTTCAATGGCTAGAGAGTACAACATTCCAGAGAGGGAACAGCCCTGCCTGATCCCTCTGTACACTCTAAAAGGAACACATAAACCACCGTTAACCTTCAGTACACTCTCAATGTTACTGTACAACACCCTGATCATGGCTATAAAGCCTGGGTTGAACCCGAAGGCTTCCAGCACCTTCCACAAATATTCATGTTCAACCCGGTCAAAAGCCTTTTCCTGATCTAGAGAAATCAGACCAGTTTTTAAGCCCAATAGCCTGGAGACGTCCAAAATGTCACGAATTAAATACACGTTATCGAATATGGACCTATCAGGCACACAGTACGTCTGGTCCTGGTGAATGAGCTGCTCCATTACCTTAGTCAGTCTCGAGGCTAATGCTTTTGAGAGCAGCTTGCAGTCAGTGCACAGTAGTGAGAGCGGGCGCCAGTTTTTCAGGTGGGTCAGGTCTCCCTTCTTCGGTAGCAGGGTCAGGACGGCCCTCCTGCAGCTCAACAGGAGTTCACCTCTCCGCACGCTGTCCCGTAGGACATCTAGCACGTCCTGCCCTATGACGGCCCAGAATGCTTTGTAGAACTCGCAAGGGAGACCGTCTATACCTGACGCCCGTCCATTCTCCATCCCCTGGAGAGCCTCATGAACCTCCTCCAGCGTCAGCTCCCTGTCCAGCTCTCTCGCCGCTTGCTCAGAGAGCTTTGGCAGGTCCATGAGGAAGCTGTCCTCCACCACCTGTGCCCCTGACCACTCACTGCTGTACAGCTTCGAGTAGAAGCTTACTGTCTGCTGGTGAATTTCAGTGGGCTCAGATAAGAGATCCCCTGATTCTGTTCACACAGCATGTATAAATCTTTTCTGTCCATTCTTCTGCTCTAAACTGAAAAAGAACTTTGAAGGAGCATCCATCTCAGCAGCGCTTTTAAAGCGTGAGCGGACCAGCGCCCCCTGTGCTGTAATGTCTAACAGGTCGTTCATTTTGGCTTTTTTACGTTTGAGGGCTTCAATATGCCCTCGATTTCCGGTGGCCTTCCGGTGCTTAAAAGCCTCCCAGTTAAAAATTCTTCAACTGAATAAGAACAAGGAATAAAACTGTGCGTAAAGAGCAAGGTGACTCCACCACTGAGCGTTGTGTTATGGCTTAAAATCACCAACCCATCCCACTCCTTCACCCAATCAGCAGCATTGCTGGTATCACTGTGGGTTTCTTGCAGCATGGTAACGTCAATGTGCTTCTGCTTTAAAAGTTCATACAGTTTAGCTCTCTTGTTCTGGTCTCTTGCCCCATTAATATTTAAGCTCGCAATATTAACTCCTTTCATAAAAATAAATAAAATAAATAAAATTAAACAGAGGGTAAAAACCACTCTAAAATAAAACACACCACACATCAGTCATCATCAGAGACCATGTCTCTCCCGTCCCCCTGCACTGGTGTAGTGTCCGGTGTTTCCGGGCGTTCGCTCTGCACCTCCGTGCCTGCCTCTGCCAGTGCAGGCAGCTCCAGCACTGCTCCAGAACCCACTGAGCTCTTCTCAGTGGAGCACGGCTTCTCCCAGTCCAGTTGAGCCAAGCATGGCTCTTCCGCGGCCGGTTCGGCCGTGCATGGCTTTTCCGGGGCTGTTGCAGCTCCAGTGGGCTTCTGGGCTGCAGCCTGGGCTTGGGATTTACTTTCCTTCGTGTCTGGTACAGCAGCAGCTCTGGGACCCCCTAGCAGCCGGCCGAACCATAGCCGCAGGGGGAACGACCCCAGCCGACTCAGCTGCGTCCTGCCCCGGTCGCTCAGAAACACCGGGGTCACTCTGCCTCTCGGGGCAGGCCCGAACAAGATGACCTGTTTTACCGCATTTGAAACACTTGATATCGGTATCAGAGGAAACAAAGATGTTGTAGTCAAAGCCTTCAACACTGAATTTAAAAACAGCATTCAGCTCCTCCACACCTTCTCTAAAAACCATGAAGACCATTCTCCTGAAGGACACCAAGTGCTTCACCAGTGGGGACTTACAGCCAAGGAGGATTCTCTTAATGGGGGAGACAATTCGCCCGTACCGAGACAGCTCTTTACAGATAGCCTCGTCAGAGATAAAAGGAGGGACGTTAGACAACATGACCTTCTTAGATGGGGAACTGAGGGGAGAAACCACCATTGTTCAAAAATACCACAATGGCACTGTTCATTCTGGAGGCAGAGACAATGTTCTCATGCCCCACCACATTACCGACTGCTAAACAACATTCCTCTACACTCACCGGACACACAACACGGACACCGTGCCGGACACACAACACGGACACCGTGCCGGACACACAACACGGACACCGTGCCGGACACACAACACGGACACCGTGCCGGACACACAACACGGACACCGTGCCGGACACACAACACGGACACCGTGCCGGCGAGTCAAACTCTCACACAACCTCGCGTTCGGATCCGCCATAACCACGCTTCACCGACACGCTACTCACACACACACAACTGCACCCACACGCACACACACTCACACAGACACACACACAAAGTTATTATTCGCACACACACTCACACAATAAGTATATAAGTATTCCGAGATCTTAAACGGAAAAAAAGCACTTTAGTGCCGAAAAATTGGCAAAAAGCCAACCGCTCTAACGCGCTCCACACACCACACTCGCCTCTCCACCGCACATGCGCAGAGAGAGAGAGAGAGAGAGAGAGACAGAAAGAGAGAGAGGGACAGACAGACAGACAGACAGACAGAGAGAGAGAGAGAGAGAGAGAGAAAGACAGATAGAGAGAGAGAGAGAGATTTGATTTTTAAAAATAGGTTTATTTCATTGTGCAAACAATTTACAGAAAATCAAAAAACACACCATATTAATGAATAGCATTATTACATAGTTTTTTTACAATTGCTTCAGCACAATTTTAAAAACAAGGCTCATTTTGTCAAAACACTACACACACACACACACACACAGATCCACACACACACACACAGATCCACACACACACACACAGATCCACACACACACACACAGATCCACACACACACACACACACACACACACACAAACACAGATCCACACACACACACACACACAGATCCACACACACAGATCCACACACACACACACAAACACAGATCCACACACACACACACACAAACACAGATCCACACACACACACAGATCCACACACACACACACAGATCCACACACACACACACAGATCCACACACACACACACACACACAGATCCACACACACACACACACACACACAGATCCACACACACACACACAGATCCACACACACACACACAGATCCACACACACACACACACACAGATCCACAAACACACACACACACACAAACACAGATCCACACACACACACACACACACAGATCCACACACACAGATCCACACACACACAAACACAGATCCACACACACACACACACACACACACAGATCCACACACACACACACACACACAGATCCACACACACACACACACACACACACAGATCCACACACAGATCCACATACACAGATCCACACACACACAGATCCACACACACACAGATCCACACACAGATCCACACACACACAGATCCACACACACAGAACCACACACAGATCCACACACACAGATCCACACACACAGATCCACACATACAGATCTCCACACACACAGATCCACACACACACAGATCTCCACACACACACAGATCCACACACACACAGATCCACACACACAGATCTCCACACACACAGATCCACACACACAGATCTCCACACACACAGATCCACACACACAGATCTCCACACACACAGATCCACACACACAGATCTCCACACACACAGATCCACACACACACACAGATCTCCACACACACAGATCCACACACACACAGATCCACACACACACAGATCTCCACACACACACAGATCCACACACACACAGATCCACACACACACAGATCTCCACACACACACAGATCCACACACACACAGATCCACACACACAGATCCACACACACACACAGATCCACACACACACACAGATCCACACACACACAGATCCACACACACACAGATCTCCACACACACAGATCCACACACACAGATCAACACACAGATCCACACACACAGATCCACACACACAGATCCACACACACACAGATCCACACACAGATCCACACACACACAGATCTCCACACACACAGATCCACACACACACAGATCCACACACACACACAGATCCACACACACAGATCCACACACACAGATCCACACACAGATCCACATACACACAGATCCACACACACAGATCCACACACACACAGATCCACACACACACAGATCCACACACAGATCCACACACACACAGATCCACACACACAGATCCACACACACACAGATCCACACACACACACACAGATCCACACACACACACACACACAGATCCACACACACACAGATCCACACACACAGATCCACACACACACAGATCCACACACACACAGATCCACACACAGATCTCCATACACACAGATCCACACACACACAGATCCACACACACACAGATCCACACACACACAGATCTCCACACACACACAGATCCACACACACACAGATCCACACACACAGATCTCCACACACACAGATCCACACACACACAGATCCACACACACACACAGATCTCCACACACACAGATCCACACACACAGATCCACACACACAGATCCACACACACACAGATCTCCACACACACAGATCCACACACAGATCCACACACACAGATCCACACACACACAGATCCACACACAGATCTCCATACACACAGATCCATACACACAGATCCACACACACAGATCCACACACACACAGATCCACACACAGATCTCCATACACACAGATCCACACACACAGATCTCCACACACACAGATCCACACACACACAGATCCACACACACAGATCCACACACACACACACACACACACAAACACAGATCCACACACACACACACACACACACACAGATCCACACACACACACACACACAGATCCACACACACACACACAGATCCACACACACACAGATCCACACACAGATCCACACACACACAGATCCACACACACAGAACCACACACAGATCCACACACACAGATCCACACACACAGATCCACACATACAGATCTCCACACACACAGATCCACACACACACAGATCTCCACACACACACAGATCCACACACACACAGATCCACACACACAGATCTCCACACACACAGATCCACACACACAGATCTCCACACACACAGATCCACACACACACACAGATCCACACACACACACAGATCTCCACACACACAGATCCACACACACACAGATCCACACACAAAGATCTCCACACACACACAGATCCACACACACACAGATCTCCACACACACACAGATCCACACACACACAGATCCACACACACAGATCTCCACACACACAGATCCACACACACACACAGATCCACACACACACACAGATCCACACACACACAGATCCACACACACACAGATCTCCACACACACAGATCCACACACACAGATCAACACACAGATCCACACACACAGATCCACACACACAGATCCACACACACACAGATCCACACACAGATCCACACACACACAGATCTCTACACACACACACACAGATCCACACACACACAGATCCACACACACACAGATCCACACACACAGATCCACACACACAGATCCACACACAGATCCACATACACACAGATCCACACACACAGATCCACACACACACAGATCCACACACACACAGATCCACACACAGATCCACACACACACAGATCCACACACACAGATCCACACACACAGATCCACACACACACAGATCCACACACACACACACAGATCCACACACACACACACAGATCCACACACACACACACACACACAGATCCACACACACACAGATCCACACACACACAGATCCACACACACACAGATCTCCACACACACACAGATCCACACACACAGATCCACACACACACAGATCCACACACACAGATCCACACACACAGATCCACACACACACAGATCCACACACACAGATCCACACACACACACAGATCAACACACAGATCCACACACACAGATCCACACACACAGATCCACACACACACAGATCCACACACACAGATCCACACACACACAGATCCACACACACAGATCCACACACACACACAGATCAACACACAGATCCACACACACAGATCCACACACACAGATCCACACACACAGATCAACACACAGATCCACACACACAGATCCACACACACAGATCCACACACACACAGATCCACACACACACAGATCTCCACACACACAGATCCACACACACACAGATCCACACACACAGATCCACAGATACACACACAGATCCACACACACACAGATCCACACACACACAGATCCACACACACAGATCCACACACAGATCTCCATACACACAGATCCACACACACAGATCCACACACACACAGATCCACACACACAGATCCACACACAGATACACACACACAGATCCACACACACAGATCCACACACACACAGATCCACACACAGATCTCCATACACACAGATCCACACACACAGATCCACACACAGATCCACACACACAGATCCACACACACAGATCCACACACACACAGATCCACACACAGATCTCCATACACACAGATCCACACACACAGATCTCCACACACAGATCCACACACACACAGATCCACACACACAGATCCACACACACACACACAGATCCACACACACACAGATCCACACACACACAGATCCACACACACAGATCCACACACACACAGATCCACACACACAGATCCACACACACACAGATCCACACACACACACACACACAGATCCACACACACACAGATCCACACACACACAGATCCACACACACACACACAGATCCACACACACAGATCCACACACACACAGATCCACACACACACACACAGATCCACACACACACAGATCCACACACACACAGATCCACACACACAGATCCACACACACACAGATCCACACACACACACAGATCCACACACACACAGATCCACACACACACAGATCCACACACACACACACAGATCCACACACACACAGATCCACACACACAGATCCACACACACACAGATCCACACACACACAGATCCACACACACAGATCCACACACACACAGATCCACACACACACACACAGATCCACACACACACAGATCCACACACACACAGATCCACACACACACACACAGATCCACACACACAGATCCACACACACACAGATCCACACACACACACACAGATCCACACACACACAGATCCACACACACAGATCCACACACACACAGATCCACACACACACAGATCCACACACACAGATCCACACACACACAGATCTCCACACAAACAGATCCACACACACAGATCCACACACACACAGATCCACACACACAGATCCACACACACAGATCCACACACACACAGATCCACACACAGATCTCCACACACACAGATCCACACACACACAGATCCACACACACAGATCCACACACACAGATCCACACACACACAGATCTCCACACAAACAGATCCACACACACACAGATCCACACACACAGATCCACACACACAGATCCACACACACAGATCCACACACACACAGATCTCCACACAAACAGATCCACACACACACAGATCCACACACACAGATCCACACACACACAGATCTCCACACACACAGATCCACACACACACAGATCCACACACACACAGATCCACACACAGATCCACACACACACAGATCCACACGCACAGATCCACACACACAGATCCACACACACACACAGATCCACACACACAGATCCACACACACACAGATCCACACACACACAGATCTCCACACACACAGATCCACACACACAGATCAACACACAGATCCACACACACAGATCCACACACACAGATCAACACACAGATCCACACACACACAGATCCACACACAGATCCACACACACACAGATCTCCACACACACAGATCCACACACACACAGATCCACACACACACACAGATCCACACACACAGATCCACACACACAGATCCACACACAGATCCACATACACACAGATCCACACACACAGATCCACACACACACAGATCCACACACAGATCCACACACACACAGATCCACACACACAGATCCACACACACAGAACCACACACACACAGATCCACACACACACACACAGATCCACACACACACACACACACAGATCCACACACACACACACACACACACAGATCTCCACACACACACAGATCCACACACACACAGATCCACACACACAGATCCACACACACACAGATCCACACACAGATCTCCATACACACAGATCCACACACACACAGATCCACACACACACAGATCCACACACACACAGATCTCCACACACACACAGATCCACACACACACAGATCCACACACACAGATCTCCACACACACAGATCCACACACACACAGATCCACACACACACACAGATCTCCACACACACAGATCCACACACACAGATCCACACACAAAGATCCACACACACACAGATCCACACACACACAGATCTCCACACACACAGATCCACACACAGATCCACACACACAGATCCACAGATACACACACAGATCCACACACACACAGATCCACACACACACAGATCCACACACAGATCCACACACACAGATCCACAGATACACACACAGATCCACACACACACAGATCCACACACAGATCTCCATACACACAGATCCACACACACAGATCCACACACACACAGATCCACACACACAGATCCACACACACAGATCCACACACACAGATCCACACACACACAGATCCACACACACAGATCCACACACACACAGATCCACACACAGATCCACACACACAGATCCACACACACACAGATCCACACACAGATCCACACACACAGATCCACACACACACAGATCCACACACAGATCCACACACACAGATCTCCACACACACAGATCCACACACACACAGATCCACACACACAGATCCACACACACACACACACACACACAAACACAGATCCACACACACACACACACACACACAGATCCACACACACACACACACACAGATCCACACACACACACACAGATCCACACACACACAGATCCACACACACACAGATCCACACACAGATCCACACACACACAGATCCACACACACAGAACCACACACAGATCCACACACACAGATCCACACACACAGATCCACACATACAGATCTCCACACACACACAGATCCACACACACACAGATCCACACACACAGATCTCCACACACACAGATCCACACACACAGATCTCCACACACACAGATCCACACACACACAGATCTCCACACACACACAGATCCACACACACACAGATCCACACACACAGATCTCCACACACACAGATCCACACACACAGATCTCCACACACACAGATCCACACACACACACAGATCCACACACACACACAGATCTCCACACACACAGATCCACACACAAAGATCTCCACACACACACAGATCCACACACACACAGATCCACACACACAGATCTCCACACACACAGATCCACACACACACACAGATCCACACACACACACAGATCCACACACACACAGATCCACACACACACAGATCTCCACACACACAGATCAACACACAGATCCACACACACAGATCCACACACACAGATCCACACACACACAGATCCACACACAGATCCACACACACACAGATCTCCACACACACAGATCCACACACACACAGATCCACACACACACAGATCCACACACACAGATCCACACACACAGATCCACACACAGATCCACATACACACAGATCCACACACACAGATCCACACACACACAGATCCACACACACACAGATCCACACACAGATCCACACACACACAGATCCACACACACAGATCCACACACACAGATCCACACACACACAGATCCACACACACACACACAGATCCACACACACACACACAGATCCACACACACACACACAGATCCACACACACACACACACACAGATCCACACACACAGATCCACACACACACAGATCCACACACACACAGATCTCCACACACACACAGATCCACACACACACAGATCCACACACACAGATCCACACACACAGATCCACACACACACAGATCCACACACACAGATCCACACACACACACAGATCTCCACACACACAGATCCACACACACAGATCAACACACAGATCCACACACACAGATCCACACACACAGATCCACACACACACAGATCCACACACACACAGATCTCCACACACACACAGATCCACACACACAGATCCACACACACACAGATCCACACACACAGATCCACAGATACACACACAGATCCACACACACACAGATCCACACACACACAGATCCACACACACAGATCCACACACAGATCTCCATACACACAGATCCACACACACAGATCCACACACACAGATCCACACACAGATACACACACACAGATCCACACACACAGATCCACACACACACAGATCCACACACAGATCTCCATACACACAGATCCACACACACAGATCCACACACAGATCCACACACACAGATCCACACACACAGATCCACACACACACAGATCCACACACAGATCTCCATACACACAGATCCACACACACAGATCTCCACACACAGATCCACACACACACAGATCCACACACACAGATCCACACACACACACACAGATCCACACACACACAGATCCACACACACACAGATCCACACACACAGATCCACACACACACAGATCCACACACACAGATCCACACACACACAGATCCACACACACACACACACACTGATCCACACACACACAAATCCACACACACACAGATCCACACACACACACACAGATCCACACACACACAGATCCACACACACACAGATCCACACACACACACACAGATCCACACACACACAGATCCACACACACACAGATCCACACACACAGATCCACACACACACAGATCCACACACACACAGATCCACACACACACAGATCCACACACACACAGATCCACACACACACAGATCCACACACACAGATCCACACACACACAGATCCACACACACACACACAGATCCACACACACACAGATCCACACACACACAGATCCACACACACACACACAGATCCACACACACAGATCCACACACACACAGATCCACACACACACACACAGATCCACACACACACAGATCCACACACACACAGATCCACACACACAGATCCACACACACACAGATCCACACACACACAGATCCACACACACAGATCCACACACACACAGATCCACACACACACACACAGATCCACACACACAGATCCACACACACAGATCCACACACACAGATCCACACACACACAGATCTCCACACAAACAGATCCACACACACACAGATCCACACACACAGATCCACACACACAGATCCACACACACAGATCCACACACACACAGATCTCCACACAAACAGATCCACACACACACAGATCCACACACACAGATCCACACACACACAGATCTCCACACACACAGATCCACACACACACAGATCCACACACACACAGATCCACACACAGATCCACACACACACAGATCCACACACACACAGATCCACACACACACAGATCTCCACACACACAGATCCACACACACAGATCAACACACAGATCCACACACACAGATCCACACACACAGATCAACACACAGATCCACACACACACAGATCCACACACAGATCCACACACACACAGATCTCCACACACACAGATCCACACACACAGATCCACACACACACACAGATCCACACACACAGATCCACACACACACAGATCCACACACACACAGATCTCCACACACACAGATCCACACACACAGATCAACACACAGATCCACACACACAGATCCACACACACAGATCAACACACAGATCCACACACACACAGATCCACACACAGATCCACACACACACAGATCTCCACACACACAGATCCACACACACACAGATCCACACACACACACAGATCCACACACACAGATCCACACACACAGATCCACACACAGATCCACATACACACAGATCCACACACACAGATCCACACACACAGATCCACACACACACAGATCCACACACACACAGATCCACACACAGATCCACACACACACAGATCCACACACACAGATCCACACACACAGATCCACACACACACAGATCCACACACACACACACAGATCCACACACACACACACACACAGATCCACACACACACACACACACAGATCTCCACACACACACAGATCCACACACACACAGATCCACACACACAGATCCACACACACACAGATCCACACACAGATCCACACACACACAGATCCACACACACAGATCCACACACACAGATCCACACACACACAGATCCACACACACACACACAGATCCACACACACACACACACACAGATCCACACACACACACACACACAGATATCCACACACACACAGATCCACACACACACAGATCCACACACACAGATCCACACACACACAGATCCACACACACACAGATCCACACACACACAGATCCACACACACAGATCTCCACACACACAGATCCACACACACACAGATCCACACACACACAGATCTCCACACACAGATCCACACACACAGATCCACACACAAAGATCCACACACACACAGATCCACACACACACAGATCTCCACACACACAGATCCACACACAGATCCACACACACAGATCCACAGATACACACACAGATCCACACACACACAGATCCACACACACACAGATCCACACACAGATCCACACACACAGATCCACAGATACACACACAGATCCACACACACACAGATCCACACACAGATCTCCATACACACAGATCCACACACACAGATCCACACACACAGATCCACACACACACAGATCCACACACACAGATCCACACACACAGATCCACACACACACAGATCCACACACAGATCCACACACACAGATCCACACACACACAGATCCACACACAGATCTCCATACACACAGATCCATACACACAGATCCACACACACAGATCCACACACACAGATCCACACACACAGATCCATACACACAGATCCACACACACACACACACACACACAGATCCACACACACACACACACACACACAGATCCACACACACACAGATCCACACACACAGATCCACACACACAGATCCACACACACACAGATCCACACACACAGATCCACACACACACAGATACACAAACACACTCACACAGATACACAAACACACAGATCCACACACACAGATCCACACACACAGATCCACACACACACAGATCCACACACACACACACACAGATCCACACACACAGATCCACACACACACAGATCCACACACACAGATCCACACACACACAGATCCACACACACAGAACCACACACAGATCCACACACACACAGATCCACACGCACAGATCCACACACACAGATCCACACACACACAGATCCACACACACACAGATCCACACACACAGATCCACACACACAGATCCACACACAGATCCACACACACACAGATCCACACACACAGATCCACACACACAGATCCACACACACACACAGATCCACACACACACAGATCCACACACACAGATCCACACACACACAGATCCACACACAGATCCACACACACAGATCCACACACACACACAGATCCACACACACACAGATCCACACACAAAGATCCACACACCCACACAGATCCACACACACAGACCCACACACACAGATCCACACACACACAGATCCACACACACACAGATCCACACACACACACAGATCCACACACACACAGATCCACACACACACAGATCCACACACACACACAGATCCACACACACAGATCCACACACACACACAGATCCACACACACACAGATCCACACACACAGATCCACACACACAGATCCACACACAGATCCACACACACAGATCCACACACACACAGATCCACACACACACAGATCCACACACACACAGATCCACACACACAGATCCACACACACAGATCCCCACACACAGATCCACACACACAGATCCACACACACACAGATCCACACACACACAGATCCACACACACACAGATCCACACACACAGATCCACACACACACAGATCCACACACACAGATCCACACACACACACACAGATCCACACACACACACAGATCCACACACACACACAGATCCACACACACACACAGATCCACACACACAGATCCACACACACAGATCCACACACACAGATCCACACACACACACAGATCCACACACACACAGATCCACACACACAGATCCACACACACAGATCCACACACACACAGATCCACACACACAGATCCACACACACAGATCCACACACACACACACACGCACACACAGATCCACACACACAGATCCACACACACAGATCCACACACACAGATCCACACACACAGAGACATACACACACAGATACACACACACACCCAGATCCACACACACAGATCCACACACACACACACCCACACACACAGATCCACACACACACAGATCCACACACACACAGATCCACACACACACAGATCCACACACACAGATCCACACACAGATCCACACACACAGATCCACACACAGATCCACACACAGATCCACACACACAGATCCACACACACAGATCCACACACACAGATCCACACACACACAGATCCACACACAGATCCACACACAGATCCACACACACAGATCCACACACAGATCCACACACAGATCCACACACACAGATCCACACACACACAGATCCACACACACAGATCCGCACACAGATCCACACACACAGATCCACACACACACAGATCCACACACACACAGATCCACACACACAGATCCACACACACAGACACACACAGACACACACAGACACACACAGATCCACACACACACAGATCCACACACACAGATCCACACACACACAGATCCACACACACAGATCCACACACACACAGATCCACACACACAGATCCACACACACAGATCCACACACACACAGATCCACACACACACAGATCCACACACACACAGATCCACACACACAGATCCACACACACAGATCCACACACACAGATCCACACACACAGATCCACACACACAGATCCACACACACACAGATCCACACACACACACACAGATCCACACACACAGATCCACACACACACAGATCCACACACACAGATCCACACACACAGATCCACACACACACAGATCTCCACACACACAGATCCACACACACAGATCCACACACACACAGATCCACACACACACACACAGATCCACACACACACAGATCCACACACACACAGATCCACACACACACACACAGATCCACACACACAGATCCACACACACACGGATCCACACACACACGGATCCACACACACACAGATCCACACACACACACAGATCCACACACGGATCCACACACACACGGATCCACACACACACGGATCCACACACACAGATCCACACACACACGGATCCACACACACACACACACACACAGATCCACACACACACAGATCCACACACACACAGATCCACACAAACAGATCCACACACACAGATCCACACACACACAGATCTCCACACACACACACAGATCTCCACACACACAGATCTCCACACACACAGATCCACACACACAGATCCCCACACACAGATCCACACACACAGATCCACACACACAGATCCATACACACACACACAGATCCACACACACACAGATCCACACACACACACACAGATCTCCACACACACAGATCCACACACACACAGATCCACACACACAGATCCACACACACAGATCCACACACACACAGATCTCCACACAAACAGATCCACACACACACACATTCACACACACAAACATTCACACACACACACACACACATTCACACAGATCCACACACAGATCCACACACACACAGATCCACACACACAGATCCACACACACACACAGATCCACACACACAGATCCACACACACAGATCCACACACACAGATCCACACACACACAGATCCACACACACACAGATCCACACACACACAGATCCACACACACAGATCCACACACACAGATCCACACACACACACAGATCCACACACACACAGATCCACACACACAGATCCACACACACAGATCCACACGCACAGATCCACACACACAGATCCACACACACACACAGATCCACACACACAGATCCACACACACAGATCCACACACACACACAGATCCACACACACAGATCCACACACACACAGATCCACACACACAGATCCACACACACACAGATCCACACGCACAGATCCACACACACAGATCCACACACACACACAGATCCACACACACAGATCTCCACACACACACAGATCCACACACACACAGATCCACACACACACAGATCCACACACACAGATCCACACACAGATCCACACACACACAGATCCACACACACAGATCCACACACACACAGATCTCCACACACACACACACACACAGATCCACACACACACAGATCCACACACACACAGATCCACACACACAGATCCACACACACACACAGATCCACACACACACACAGATCCACACACACAGATCCACACACACACAGATCTCCACACACACACAGATCCACACACACAGATCCACACACAGATCCACACACACAGATCCACACACAGATCCACACACACAGATCCACACACACAGATCCACACACACACACAGATCCACACACACACACAGATCCACACACACACAGATCCACACACACACAGATCCACACACACAGATCCACACACACAGATCCACACACACACAGATCCACACACACAGATCCACACACACACACACACACACACACAGATCCACACACACACACACACAGATCCACACACACACACACACACACACAGATCCACACACACACAGATCCACACACACACAGATCCACACACACACAGATCCACACACACACACAGATCCACACACACACAGATCCACACACACACAGATCTCCACACACACAGATCCACACACACAGATCCACACACACAGATCCACACACACACAGATCCACACACACACAGATCCACACACACACAGATCCACACACACAGATCCACACACACACACAGATCCACACACAGATCCACACACACAGATCCACACACACAGATCCACACACACACAGATCCACACACACAGATCCACACACACAGATCCACACACACACAGATCCACACACACACAGATCCACACACACAGATCCACACACACACACACAGATCCACACACACACAGATCCACACACACACACACACACACACACACAGATCCACACACACACACACACACAGATCCACACACACACAGATCCACACACACACAGATCCACACACACAGATCCACACACACAGATCCACACACACACAGATCCACACACACAGATCCACACACACACACACACAGATCCACACACACAGATCCACACACACACAGATCCACACACACAGATCCACACACACAGATCCACACACACACACAGATCCACACACACACAGATCCACACACACAGATCCACACACACAC
This sequence comes from Hemibagrus wyckioides, assembly GCF_019097595.1. Lineage (NCBI taxonomy): Eukaryota > Metazoa > Chordata > Actinopteri > Siluriformes > Bagridae > Hemibagrus > Hemibagrus wyckioides. The sequence continues at coordinate 1,047,123 of NC_080731.1, forward strand.
ACAGATCCACACACACACACAGATCCACACACACACAGATCCACACACACAGATCCACACACACACACAGATCCACACACACACAGATCCACACACACACAGATCCACACACACAGATCCACACACACACACAGATCCACACACACAGATCCACACACACACAGATCCACACACACAGATCCACACACACACACAGATCCACACACACACAGATCCACACACACACACAGATCCACACACACACACAGATCCACACACACACAGATCCACACACACAGATCCACACACACAGATCCACACACACACAGATCCACACACACACAGATCCACACACACAGATCCACACACACACAGATCCACACACACAGATCCACACACACAGATCCACACACACACAGATCCACACACACAGATCCACACACACAGATCCACACACACAGATCCACACACACACACAGATCCACACACACACAGATCCACACACACAGATCCACACACACACAGATCCACACACACAGATCCACACACAGATCCACACACACAGATCCACACACACACACAGATCCACACACACACACAGATCCACACACACACAGATCCACACACACAGATCCACACACACAGATCCACACACACAGATCCACACACACAGATCCACACACACAGATCCATACACACACACACACATACACACACACACATACATACACACAGAACCACACACAGATCCACACACACACACATCCACACACACAGATCCACACACACACAGATCTCCACACAAACAGATCCACACACACACAGATCCACACACACAGATCCACACACACACAGATCCACACACACAGATCCACACACACAGATCCACACACACACAGATCTCCACACAAACAGATCCACACACACACAGATCCACACACACAGATCCACACACACAGATCCACACACACACAGATCCACACACACACACAGATCCACACACACAGATCCACACACACACAGATCCACACACACACAGATCCACACACACAGATCCACACACACACAGATCCACACACACACAGATCCACACACACAGATCCACACACACACAGATCCACACACACAGATCCACACACACAGATCCACACACACACACAGATCCACACACACACAGATCCACACACACATATCCACACACACACAGATCCACACACACACAGATCCACACACACACACAGATCCACACACACACAGATCCACACACACAGATCCACACACACACAGATCCACACACACACAGATCCACACACACAGATCCACACACACACAGATCCACACACACACAGATCCACACACACAGATCCACACACACACAGATCCACACACACAGACCCTCACACACACACAGATCCACACACACACATCCACACACACAGATCCTCACACACACACAGATCCACACACACACAGATCCACACACACAGATCCACACACACAGATCCACACACACACACACAGATCCACACACACAGATCCACACACACAGATCCACACACACAGATCCACACACACACACAGATCCACACACACACAGATCCACACACACAGATCCACACACACACACAGATCCACACACACACAGATCCACACACACACAGATCCACACACACACAGATCCACACACACACACAGATCCACACACACACAGATCCACACACACAGATCCACACACACAGATCCACACACACACACAGATCCACACACACACAGATCCACACACACATATCCACACACACACATTCACACACACACACACACACACAGATCCACACACACACGGATCCACACACACACGGATCCACACACACACAGATCCACACACACACAGATCCACACACACACAGATCCACACACACAGATCCACACACACACAGATCCACACACACAGATCCACACACACACACAGATCCACACACAGATCCACACACACAGATCCACACACACAGATCCACACACACACACAGATCCACACACACACACAGATCCACACACACACAGATCCACACACACACAGATCCACACACACAGATCCACACACACAGATCCACACACACACACACACACACAGATCCACACACACACAGATCCACACACACACACACACACACACACAGATCCACACACACACACACACACACAGATCCACACACACACAGATCCACACACACACAGATCCACACACACAGATCCACACACACAGATCCACACACACAGATCCACACACACACAGATCCACACAGATCCACACACAGATCCACACACACAGATCCACACACACACAGATCCACACACAGATCCACACACACAGATCCACACACAGATCCACACACACACAGATCCACACACACAGATCCACACACACACACAGATCCACACACACACAGATCCACACACACAGATCCACACACACAGATCCACACACACACACAGATCCACACACACACAGATCCACACACACACAGATCCACACACACACACAGATCCACACACACACACAGATCCACACACACACAGATCCACACACACAGATCCACACACACACACAGATCCACACACACACAGATCCACACACACAGATCCACACACACAGATCCACACACACACAGATCCACACACACACAGATCTCCACACACACAGATCCACACACAGATCCACACACACAGATCCACACACACAGATCCACACACACACAGATCCACACACACAGATCCACACACACAGATCCACACACACACACAGATCCACACACACACAGATCCACACACACACACAGATCCACACACACAGATCCACACACACACAGATCCACACACACACACAGATCCACACACACACAGATCCACACACACACAGATCCACACACACAGATCCACACACACACAGATCCACACACACAGATCCACACACACACACACAGATCCACACACACACACACACACACAGATCCACACACACACAGATCCACACACACACAGATCCACACACACAGATCCACACACACAGATCCACACACACACACACAGATCCACACACACAGATCCACACACACAGATCCACACACACACACAGATCCACACACACAGATCCACACACACAGATCCACACACACACACAGATCCACACACACACAGATCCACACACACAGATCCACACACACACAGATCCACACGCACAGATCCACACACACAGATCCACACACACAGATCTCCACACACACACAGATCCACACACACACAGATCCACACACACACAGATCCACACACACAGATCCACACACACAGATCCACACACAGATCCACACACACACAGATCCACACACACAGATCCACACACACACAGATCTCCACACACACACACACACACAGATCCACACACACACAGATCCACACACACAGATCCACACACACACAGATCCACACACACAGATCCACACACACACAGATCCACACACACAGATCCACACACACACACAGATCCACACACACACAGATCCACACACACAGATCCACACACACAGATCCACACACACACAGATCCACACACAGATCCACACACACAGATCCACACACACACAGATCCACACACACACAGATCCACACACACACACACAGATCCACACACACACAGATCCACACACACACAGATCCACACACACAGATCCACACACACACAGATCCACACACACAGATCCACACACACACACACACACACACAGATCCACACACACACACACACACACAGATCCACACACACACAGATCCACACACACACACACACACACACAGATCCACACACACACACACACACACACAGATCCACACACACAGATCCACACACACAGATCCACACACACAGATCCACACACACAGATCCACACACACACAGATCCACACGCACAGATCCACACACACAGATCCACACACACACACAGATCCACACACACACACAGATCCACACACACACAGATCCACACACACAGATCCACACACACAGATCCACACACAGATCCACACACACAGATCCACACACACACAGATCTCCACACACACACACACACACACACACAGATCCACACACACACAGATCCACACACACAGATCCACACACACACACAGATCCACACACACACACAGATCCACACACACAGATCCACACACACACAGATCTCCACACACACACAGATCCACACACACAGATCCACACACAGATCCACACACACAGATCCACACACACAGATCCACACACACACACAGATCCACACACACACACAGATCCACACACACAGATCCACACACACAGATCCACACACACACACACACAGATCCACACACAGATCCACACACACACACACACACACACAGATCCACACACACACAGATCCACACACACACAGATCCACACACACACACAGATCCACACACACACAGATCTCCACACACACACAGATCCACACACACAGATCCACACACACAGATCCACACACACACACACACACACACACAGATACACACACACACACACACACACACACAGATCCACACACACACAGATCCACACACACACAGATCCACACACACAGATCCACACACACACAGATCCACACACACACACAGATCCACACACACACACAGATCCACACACACACAGATCCACACACACACAGATCCACACACACAGATCCACACACACAGATCCACACACACAGATCCACACACACACACACACACACACACACACAGATCCACACACACACAGATCCACACACACACAGATCCACACACACACAGATCCACACACACACACACACACAGATCCACACACACACAGATCCACACACACACAGATCCACACACACAGATCCACACACACAGATCCACACACACACAGATCCACACACACAGATCCACACACACACACAGATCCACACACACAGATCCACACACACACAGATCCACACACACAGATCCACACACACACACAGATCCACACACACACACAGATCCACACACACACAGATCCACACACACAGATCCACACACACACACAGATCCACACACACACACAGATCCACACACACAGATCCACACACACACACAGATCCACACACACACAGATCCACACACACACAGATCCACACACACACACAGATCCACACACACACACAGATCCACACACACACAGATCCACACACACAGATCCACACACACACACAGATCCACACACACACAGATCCACACACACAGATCCACACACACAGATCCACACACACACACAGATCCACACACACACAGATCCACACACACACAGATCCACACACACAGATCCACACACACACACAGATCCACACACACACAGATCCACACACACAGATCCACACACACACAGATCCACACACACAGATCCACACACACAGATCCACACACACACAGATCCACACACAGATCCACACACACAGATCCACACACACACAGATCCACACACACACACACAGATCCACACACACACAGATCCACACACACACAGATCCACACACACAGATCCACACACACACAGATCCACACACACACAGATCCACACATGCACACAGATCCACACACACACAGATCCACACACACAGATCCACACACACAGATCCACACACACACAGATCCACACACAGATCCACACACACAGATCCACACACACACAGATCCACACACACACAGATCCACACATGCACACAGATCCACACACACACAGATCCACACACACAGATCCACACACACAGATCCACACACACACAGATCCACACACAGATCCACACACACAGATCCACACACACACACAGATCCACACACACACAGATCCACACACACAGATTCACACACACACAGATCCACACACACACCCAGATCCACACACACAGATCCACACACACACACAGATCCACACACACAGATCCACACACACAGATCCACACACACAGATCCACACACACACACACAGATCCACACACACAGATCCACACACACACACAGATCCACACACACAGATCTCCACACACACAGATCCACACACACACAGATCCACACACACACAGATCCACACACACAGATCCACACACACAGATCCACACACACACACACAGATCCACACACACAGATCCACACACACACACAGATCCACACACACAGATCTCCACACACACAGATCCACACACACAGATTCACACACACACAGATCCACACACACACACAGATCCACACACACAGATCCACACACACACACAGATCCACACACACAGATCCACACACACACACAGATCCACACACACAGATCCACACACACAGATCCACACACACACACACAGATCCACACACACAGATCCACACACACACACAGATCCACACACACAGATCTCCACACACACAGATCCACACACACACAGATCCACACACACACAGATCCACACACACAGATCCACACACACACACACAGATCCACACACACAGATCCACACACACACACAGATCCACACACACAGATCTCCACACACACAGATCCACACACACACAGATCCACACACACAGATCCACACACACACACAGATCCACACACACAGATCCACACACACACAGATCCACACACAGATCCACACACACAGATCCACACACACACACAGATCCACACACACACAGATCCACACACACAGATCCACACACACACACAGATCCACACACACACAGATCCACACACACAGATCCACACACACAGATCCACACACACACACAGATCCACACACACACAGATCCACACACACACAGATCCACACACACAGATCCACACACACACACAGATCCACACACACACAGATCCACACACACAGATCCACACACACACAGATCCACACACACAGATCCACACACATAGATCCACACACACACAGATCCACACACACAGATCCACACACACAGATCCACACACACACAGATCCACACACAGATCCACACACACAGATCCACACACACAGATCCACACACACAGATCCACACACACACAGATCCACACACACAGATCCACACACACAGATCCACACACACACAGATCCACACACAGATCCACACACACAGATCCACACACACACAGATCCACACACACACAGATCCACACACACAGATCCACACACAGATCCACACACACAGATCCACACACACAGATCCACACACACAGATCCACACACACACAGATCCACACACACAGATCCACACACACAGATCCACACACACAGATCCGCACACAGATCCACACACACAGATCCACACACACACAGATCCACACACACACAGATCCACACACACAGATCCACACACACAGATCCACACACAGATCCACACACACAGATCCACACACACAGATCCACACACACACACACAGATCCACACACACACAGATCCACACACACACAGATCCACACACACACAGATCCACACACACAGATCCACACACACAGATCCACACACACACAGATCCACACACAGATCCACACACACAGATCCACACACACACACAGATCCACACACACAGGTCCACACACACACACAGATCCACACACACACAGATCCACACACACACAGATCCACACATGCACACAGATCCACACACACACAGATCCACACACACACAGATCCACACACAGATCCACACACACAGATCCACACACACACACAGATCCACACACACACAGATCCACACACACAGATCCACACACACACAGATCCACACACACACACATATCCACACACACAGATCCACACACACACAGATCCACACACACAGATCCACACACACAGATCCACACACACACACACAGATCCACACACACAGATCCACACACACACACAGATCCACACACACAGATCTCCACACACACAGATCCACACACACACAGATCTCCACACACACAGATCCACACACACACAGATCCACACACACACAGATCCACACACACACACAGATCCACACACACAGATCTCCACACACACAGATCCACACACACACAGATCCACACACACACACAGATCCACACACACACACAGATCCACACACACAGATCTCCACACACACAGATCCACACACACACAGATCCACACACACACACAGATCCACACACACACAGATCCACACACACACAGATCCACACACACAGATCCACACACACACACACAGATCCACACACAGATCCACACACACACACAGATCTCCACACACACAGATCCACACACACACACACACAGATCCACACACACACAGATCCACACACACAGATCCACACACACACACACACAGATCCACACACACACAGATCCACACACACACACAGATCTCCACACACACAGATCCACACACACACAGATCCACACACACACAGATCCACACACACACACAGATCCACACACACACAGATCCACACACACACAGATCCACACACACACACAGATCCACACACACACAGATCCACACACACAGATCTCCACACACACAGATCCACACACACAGATCCACACACACAGATCCACACACACACAGATCTCCACACACACACAGATCCACACACACACAGATCCACACACACACAGATCCACACACACAGATCCACACACACAGATCTCCACACACACAGATCCACACACACACAGATCCACACACACACAGATCCACACACACAGATCTCCACACACACAGATCCACACACACACAGATCCACACACACACAGATCCACACACACAGATCTCCACACACACAGATCCACACACACAGATCCACACACACAGATCCACACACACACAGATCTCCACACACACACAGATCCACACACACACAGATCCACACACACACAGATCCACACACACAGATCCACACACACAGATCTCCACACACACAGATCCACACACACACAGATCCACACACACACAGATCCACACACACACAGATCCACACACACAGATCCACACACACAGATCTCCACACACACAGATCCACACACACACAGATCCACACACACACAGATCCACACACACAGATCTCCACACACACAGATCCACACACACACAGATCCACACACACACAGATCCACACACACAGATCCACACACACAGATCCACACACACACAGATCCACACACACACAGATCCACACACACACAGATCCACACACACAGATCCACACACACACAGATCTCCACACACACAGATCCACACACACACACAGATCCACACACACACAGATCCACACACAGATCCACACACACACAGATCCACACACACAGATCCACACACACACAGATCCACACACACAGATCCACACACACAGATCCACACACACACAGATCCACACACACACACAGATCCACACACACAGATCCACACACACAGATCCACACACACACACAGATCCACACACACAGATCCACACACACACAGATCCACACACACAGATCCACACACACACACAGATCCACACACACAGATCCACACACACAGATCCACACACACACACAGATCCACACACACAGATCCACACACACACAGATCCACACACACAGATCCACACACACACACAGATCCACACACACAGATCCACACACAGATAGCAGAACACTTCAGTTCTTTTTCGAAATGAAACACTTCGTTCAAAACTTTAATTTAACAAAACCCAACTTTGACCCCATATGGAACACACATGGTTCATCCATTCTGATTCTGTTTGATTCCTTTACACACTGCTGGGCTCAATCATAAACACTTGTAACTTTTATACTTTTCTAATGATATAGTCTGGGTTAGATTTTTTTGTTAATGTAAAATACATGAATATTGGAAAAAACCCACGACACCAGTACTGTACATTGATGAAAATCTTTCTCTCACCACATTGTACAGACATTCAATACAGTCGTGCTTTTCCAAAGGCTGCATTTCAAATCAGAACATATTCCAAATACAATATAGTACACAAACAAAAACATGGAGACAAAACAAAAGCATAAGTATAAAGTTTAAAAAAAAGAAAAAAAAGAACAACCTAAGCATCTCTTGGCCTAGCTGGATCTGACCACAGCACTTCATCCACATCACAGGCGATGTCCTCTCTCACAAGACAGTGAGGGAAGAATCTTCTTGAATGGCGAATCCATCCTTGCACAGACCCTGTATCAATTAGGCCACAGGCCTCCTCCATGGCTGGAATGAGGGGAATCCTGACATAGGGCTGGAGATCGTAAACCTTCCACCACCATGCCGAAAAAAACTCTTCAATGGGGTTGAGGAAGGGAGAGTATGGTGGGAGGTATTGGAGTGAAAATTGTGGATGATCATGAAACCAGTTTTGGACAAGAGCAGATCGGTGGAAAGATACATGTCCCAGATGACAGTGTATCTCATCTGCTTGGCATCCATTTGTTGTTCTGCTGTGACAATGTTGTGAAGTCTGTCTAAAAATGTGATAATGTGGGCCGTGTTGTAAGGACCAAACTCGGCATGGCGGTGTAGGATCCCATTCTGTGTGATTGCAGCACACTGTGATGTTGCCTCCACGTTGGCCCGGGACATTCAAAATAGCTCTATGGCCAATGATGTTTCTCCATCTTCTTCTTACTTTAGTCAGGTTGAACCCAGCCTCATCTATGAAAATAAATTCATGTGAGATTGGATCACCATCAAATAGCAGAACTCTCTGAAAAAAAGAAAAGAAAAAAAATAGAGAACATGTAAAAAGGTTTTGTGTGCAGTGGACAATACTGAAGTGGACATTACTTACCTCCACATATTCATGCTGTAGGTCTTTTACTCTTTCAGAATTTCTTCCCAATGGCACTTGGTACAGTTGTTTCCTCTGGATGTGATGCTTTTTAAGGATTCGCCCCAGTGTTGTGAGAGAGACCTGATGGACATTATTGAAAACTGTGTGGTCATTCAGGATGTTTGTCTGAATTTCTCTAAGACATATGACATTATTGACCAAAACCATGTTTATAATAGCTCTCTCTTGTTCCTCTGTGAATATGGGGCTCCTTCCTCCTCTATGTTCTCGACCCTCAATCCTATGTAGATCAATCAAAATACATGTTACAGTAAATGTCACAAGACAGCACACAAGACCTTGTCTCAAACATGGAACACAGTGAATGGTACCAAATAGTACTGATGGAGGTCGTGTAGTAGGCTATATTGTACTGTAGACAGCAGAGAAAAGTTGTTTTTATACCTGCGCTCTTGTCGAAATGTCCAAATTACTGAAGCAGCAGTATATCTGCTGAGGTTGGGCTGAACTCTCTGGCCAGCCTCTCTCAGTGTCAGCTCATGCTTTACAACATGGTCAACATGGTCAACATGGTCAACATGGTCAACCAAGGCTGCTCGAATCACATCTGATAAATTTGGTCCCCGCCTTCTTTGTCCACGTCCTCCAGGTCTACCTCTTCCTCTCCCTCTTCCTCTCTCTACCCCCCTTCCTCCATGGACTGCCCCTCTCATCCTAACTCTTTCTCTTACTGCGACATTGCCTTCCATTTTTGTTGAAGACAGGTAAACTCACCTGTTGCCTTTTTATAGTGCTTACACCTGATCCTTGAGTTTATAGTTAAGCACCTAAGTGTCTGCACATGTGACGGCCATGTTTGATTAATTGGTTTATAGGGGTGGTATTTTGGAAAGCAAAGAAGTGACATTATGTTAGATTTCTGTGTCTAATGTAGAGAAGTGTGTTTTGTGTTTTGCAAGAAGTGTGAGGCTGAGAATGTGCTTATAGTTGTGCAGATCTGGGCTGAGGTTTTGCTCCTTGAGTGTAAGGGTTTAGTAACTCTGTGTTATTTTCAATTTTAGTGTGTAAGCAATCATAAAAAACTGTAAAAAAAAAAAAAAAAAAAAAAAGTGCTAAAAGTCAAGGGGCATTTAAAAATGTGTAAAAATTATTTTTCCTTCATTAACGGAGCACAAAGCATTATTTTTACAAACAAACAAAAGTCAATCAGTACTCTGGATCTGACAAAGGCTGTGAATAGAACAGTAACATCATGACCTGGGATTTATCTATTTTGTTTCTCCTGCTGATGTGCATGGCCATTTTTCCCTGACCCAAGATCAAATTTAGCAGCTGACAAGTAAAGCGCTTCCTGTGAACATATTTAAAACCAAAGATAAAAGTCTCCATTGAAAAATTTTCCTTAAAAGAGTTAAATAGGGTCTGTAAAATCATAAATAGTGGTTTTAATCTAAGACATTGAGTAAAAGTGTTATAGACAGTTTCCCTGTTAAAACAAAAAGGACATTCTGCTCCAACCTCAGGGTTTAAAACTGAAATAAAAGCATTAACAGCAATGGCCCCATGCAGAACTCTCCACTGTAAGTCTCCTGCTCTTTTAGTTAATGGTGGCTTATACAGGGATCTCCATTCTGCTTTTACATTTTCATTTAGTCTGAGCACACTGAGCCAGGGCGTATCAACCTTCTTGTTTTAAACCTTCCTGTTAAAAAACATCACACAAGCTTGGCACAACACTTTTCCTGTGACATTCAAGAAATCTAAAACCATGGATTTTCCAGCTTCCAGGAATGGCCCTGTGCAGTCCTCCAGTCTTGGCCGGATGGTTACGCTGTGGAAGACGTCTCTGGGGTTTGGGGTAGCTGTCCCGCTGCAGTGATCCGTTAGCAGAGTTCTTTCGTCAGCTGTTAGAATGTCTTTCCATTTCAGCAGCAGCTGAGCGACTGCTCGGGTGGACCTGAGGTTCAGGTGTGCAGCTAGCCCCTCTGTATTCCTGAAGTCTGCTCCCACATGGTCCACTAGGTGCCCCAAAGTGATTGTCCTTGATCCCTGTAGTGTCCTGTTAAGTCCAGGAAAGAAACAGGTGCTGTTGGAGATGTCGAACCGCGCTCTGTGAATTAGCAGTTCATCTAGAAGCCAGTGAAGAGAGTGAGTTCTGTTGGCCCTTTGCAGTGTGAAGAAGTTCCTGACTTTAAAGAGACTTTTGTAGAAGCCTGGTAACTCGCTGGTGTCCAGCTTTGCAGGGTCCATAAGGAAGAGACTCCTGTCCATCTGCCGTCCCTCAGCGTGGTGCAGTAAGGTGCATGCAGTTGCCTGACAGCTGGAAAGCTCTGTGCTGTTGAGGAGTCTCTGTATGAACAGCAGCCGGAAAGCCGCCGTCCTGCTTTGCAGATGAATGAGTCCTTGCCCACCCTCTTCCTTGGGTAGGTACAGCACACTCTGGGGCACCCAGTGCAGCTTGTAACACAAGAAGTTCACTATCACAGCTTGTATTTCAGCCAGCAGACCTGGAGGAGGATCTACACAGGCCAACTTGTGCCAAAAGCTAGAGGCTATTAGATTATTAGAGACTAGTGTACGCCCTCTATATGACATTTCTGGTGTTATCCATTTCCATTTGTCTAGTCTACCTTTATCCTTATCTATAACCCCCTCCCAATTCCTCTGCATAGTGGCCTCATCTCCTAAAAACACACCCAAGTACTTAAAACCATCTCGTCTCCAGGTCAGACCATCAGGAAGGTTTGGCTTTCTATCTGTCCATTTTCCACACAACAATGCATCGCTTTTGTTCCAATTCACCTTTGCAGAAGACAATACATTAAAATCATCAAACAACTTCATTAAAACTTGCACATCACTTTGTCTTCTTATTAAAACTGTCACATCACCAGCATAGGCAGATAGATGGATCAGGTTCTGGTGATATGGTAGGTGAAGGCCTTGTAAACTTTCCCTTATCTGTTCTAATAAGGGTTTGATGGCTAAAGAGTACAACATGCCAGATAACGAGCATCCCTGTCTTACTCCTCTGATAACCTTGAAAGGAGTGCATAAGCCAGCATTAACTTTAAGCTTGATTTTGTTTATAAAATCGTGGCAAAAACCAAAGGCTTCTACAGGCTTGTACAGCTGTTCATAAAAACAAACCGCTCTCTTTCTTATATCTTTAGGGTTTAGTAACAGATCCCCAGCCTCAGAACATAGGGCATGGATTAGTCTTTTTTGTCCATTTTTTTTCTCTAGGCTGAACAAAAGCTTAGATGGTGCATCCATCTGATCTACATTTTGGAACCTAGACCGGACCAGAGCCCCCGTGCCTTCACCCCTAGAATTTTAGCCAATTGAGTCTTTCTCTAAGAGAGAAGCTCCATGTACTTTTGGTCTTGTGTGGATTCTGTTAGTTCTTGCAGTTTAATTATATCGGTCTCTAAGGCTTTCAAGGACTTGGCTAGTTCTTTAGAGCTGTTGAGAGCATACTGTTGACAAAACTGTTGAATCTGCACTTTACCAAAATCCCACCACCTCTGTATAGATTGAAAAGACAGTTTTCTGGCTCTAAAATCATCCCAAAATAGTTTAAAAGTTTCTCTAAAATCATTATTACTCAATAAAACAGTGTTTAAGTGCCAATAAGCACTTTAAGGCTTGATGGAGCTTAAAATAATAGAACACAAGACCATGCTGTGATCAGAGAAACTAACTGGTAAAATAGTACATGCTCTCAATGGTGCAGGTGTAGGATGTCTTTAGCACCTTTCAGGGCAGTTTAAAGTCCTTTAGGTGTCTAAGATGATAGAGACGCTGCCGGGCCTTCTTCACCAGTGTGTTGACGTGACAGGACCATGTCAGGTCCTGTGTGATGTAAACACCTAGGTACCGGAAACTGTCCACTCTCTCCACTGGGGTCCTGTTGATGGTTATATGTTCATTTCTGTCCCTTAGACTGTAGGTCTGTTTTTTCTGTACAGCTTTATGCTCCATCCATATCTCTGGTGAGTTTAAAAACATGTAGACCTGGCGTCTAAAAGACAGGACATGTTTAAGCGCAGTGTTTTTACAGCCGAGAGGGATCATTTTAACTGGGCTTGCGATTTTTCCGAAGCGCTTTAACAAAAGGCAGAACATTAGAGACGGTGATTCTGGTGGCTGGGGTGGACAGAGGGGTCACAGTCACATGAACGCCTCTTACCCATGTACCGTCCACAGACAACTGATTAACCAGAGATTCACTTTTTAGAAAAACAACAATCGCCTTGTTCATGCTCGAGGCCGACAGAATACTGTGGAACCCCACCTGCTCTCCTACAACCTCCAGTAGCTCCTCCACCGTGACACCGGGCTCCAGTACACACCTACACCCGGTACGGAGGGAGAGGGGTGGCATTCCCTGACCGGGGGCAGCCTCCATACTGGCATCTACAACACTGTGTGACACACCGAGAAACTTTTACACACACACACACACACTCACCGAACTCTCATCAAAAAACGAATAAAGAGAGGGAAAACAGGGAGACAGAGAGAGAGAGACAGAGAGAGAGAGAGAGAGAGAGAGAGAGAGAGACAGAGAGAAGAGAGAGAGAGAGAGAGAGAGAGAGAGAGAGAGAGAGAGACAGAGACAGAGAGAAGAGAGAGAGACAGAGAGAGGAATATGTCATGAGAAGTTGTGGATAGATTTTCTCTATATTAGTTAATAAGGTCCTCAGAATCCTGTGCTTTTAATTTATTCAGGAAATATGTAAAATAAACACAAGTCTGTACATCTAACCTACTTCTGTGTGTGAAATTTAAATATTTACATTCCAGTCCAAAAAGTATAGTATTATGTAAATAAATGTAAAGTGCAGTATTATAGAAATAAATGTAAAGTGTAGTATTGTGTAAATAAATGTAAAGTGCAGTATTGTGTAAATAAATGTAAAGTGTAGTATTGTGTAAATAAATGTAAAGTGCAGTATTATAGAAATAAATGTAAAGTGTAGTATTATAGAAATAAATGTAAAGTGTAGTATTATAGAAATAAATGTAAAGTGTATGTAGTATTGTGTAAATAAATGTAAAGTGTAGTATTATAGAAATAAATGTAAAGTGTAGTATTGTGTAAATAAATGTAAAGTGTAGTATTATAGAAATAAATGTAAAGTGTAGTATTAAAGAAATAAATGTAAAGTGTAGTATTGTGTAAATAAATGTAAAGTGTAGTATTATGTAAATAAATGTAAAGTGTAGTATTATAGAAATAAATGTAAACTGCAGTATTGTGTAAATAAATGTAAAGTGTAGTATTGTGTAAATAAATGTAAAGTGCAGTATTGTGTAAATAAATGTAAAGTGTAGTATTGTGTAAATAAATGTAAAGTGTAGTATTATAGAAATAAATGTAAAGTGTAGTATTATAGAAATAAATGTAAAGTGTAGTATTGTGTAAATAAATGTAAAGTGTAGTATTATGTAAATAAATGTAAAGTGTAGTATTATAGAAATAAATGTAAAGTGTAGTATTGTGTAAATAAATGTAAAGTGTAGTATTATAGAAATAAATGTAAAGTGTAGTATTGTGTAAATAAATGTAAAGTGTAGTATTGTGTAAATAAATGTAAAGTGTAGTATTGTGTAAATAAATGTAAAGTGCAGTATTGTGTAAATAAATGTAAAGTGCAGTATTGTGTAAATAAATGTAAAGTGTAGTATTGTGTAAATAAATGTAAAGTGCAGTATTGTATAAATAAATGTAAAGTGCAGTATTGTGTAAATAAATGTAAAGTGTAGTATTGTGTAAATAAATGTAAAGTGTAGTATTGTGTGAATAAATGTAAAGTGTAGTATTGTGTAAATAAATGTAAAGTGTAGTATTGTGTAAATAAATGTAAAGTGCAGTATTGTGTAAATAAATGTAAAGTGTAGTATTGTGTAAATAAATGTAAAGTGCAGTATTGTGTAAATAAATGTAAAGTGCAGTATTGTGTAAATAAATGTAAAGTGCAGTATTGTGTAAATAAATGTAAAGTGTAGTATTGTGTAAATAAATGTAAAGTGTAGTATTATAGAAATAAATGTAAAGTGTAGTATTATAGAAATAAATGTAAAGTGTAGTATTGTGTAAATAAATGTAAAGTGTAGTATTGTGTAAATAAATGTAAAGTGTAGTATTATAGAAATAAATGTAAAGTGTAGTATTATAGAAATAAATGTAAAGTGTAGTATTGTGTAAATAAATGTAAAGTGTAGTATTGTGTAAATAAATGTAAAGTGTAGTATTGTGTAAATAAATGTAAAGTGCAGTATTATAGAAATAAATGTAAAGTGTAGTATTGTGTAAATAAATGTAAAGTGTAGTATTATAGAAATAAATGTAAAGTGTAGTATTATAGAAATAAATGTAAAGTGTAGTATTGTGTAAATAAATGTAAAGTGTAATATTATAGAAATAAATGTAAAGTGTAGTATTGTGTGAATAAATGTAAAGTGCAGTATTGTGTAAATAAATGTAAAGTGTAATATTGTGTAAATAAATGTAAAGTGCAGTATTGTGTAAATAAATGTAAAGTGCAGTATTGTGTAAATAAATGTAAAGTGCAGTATTGTGTAAATAAATGTAAAGTGTAGTATTGTGTAAATAAATGTAAAGTGTAGTATTGTGTAAATAAATGTAAAGTGTAGTATTGTGTGAATAAATGTAAAGTGTAGTATTGTGTAAATAAATGTAAAGTGTAGTATTGTGTGAATAAATGTAAAGTGTAGTATTGTGTGAATAAATGTAAAGTGTAGTATTGTGTAAATAAATGTAAAGTGTAGTATTGTGTGAATAAATGTAAAGTGTAGTATTGTGTAAATAAATGTAAAGTGCAGTATTGTGTAAATAAATGTAAAGTGTAGTATTGTGTAAATAAATGTAAAGTGCAGTATTGTGTAAATAAATGTAAAGTGTAGTATTATAGAAATAAATGTAAAGTGTAGTATTGTGTAAATAAATGTAAAGTGTAATATTATAGAAATAAATGTAAAGTGTAGTATTGTGTGAATAAATGTAAAGTGCAGTATTGTGTAAATAAATGTAAAGTGTAGTATTGTGTGAATAAATGTAAAGTGTAGTATTGTGTAAATAAATGTAAAGTGCAGTATTGTGTAAATAAATGTAAAGTGTAGTATTGTGTAAATAAATGTAAAGTGCAGTATTGTGTAAATAAATGTAAAGTGTAGTATTATAGAAATAAATGTAAAGTGTAGTATTGTGTAAATAAATGTAAAGTGCAGTATTGTGTAAATAAATGTAAAGTGTAGTATTATAGAAATAAATGTAAAGTGTAGTATTGTGTAAATAAATGTAAAGTGCAGTATTGTGTAAATAAATGTAAAGTGTAGTATTATAGAAATAAATGTAAAGTGTAGTATTGTGTAAATAAATGTAAAGTGTAATATTATAGAAATAAATGTAAAGTGTAGTATTGTGTGAATAAATGTAAAGTGCAGTATTGTGTAAATAAATGTAAAGTGCAGTATTGTGTAAATAAATGTAAAGTGCAGTATTGTGTAAATAAATGTAAAGTGTAGTATTGTGTAAATAAATGTAAAGTGTAGTATTGTGTAAATAAATGTAAAGTGTAGTATTGTGTAAATAAATGTAAAGTGTAGTATTGTGTAGATAAATGTAAAGTGCAGTATTGTGTAAATAAATGTAAAGTGTAGTATTGTGTAAATAAATGTAAAGTGTAGTATTGTGTGAATAAATGTAAAGTGTAGTATTGTGTAAATAAATGTAAAGTGTAGTATTGTGTGAATAAATGTAAAGTGTAGTATTGTGTAAATAAATGTAAAGTGTAGTATTGTGTAAATAAATGTAAAGTGTAGTATTATAGAAATAAATGTAAAGTGTAGTATTGTGTAAATAAATGTAAAGTGCAGTATTGTGTAAATAAATGTAAAGTGTAGTATTGTGTAAATAAATGTAAAGTGCAGTATTGTGTAAATAAATGTAAAGTGTAGTATTGTGTAAATAAATGTAAAGTGTAGTATTGTGTGAATAAATGTAAAGTGCAGTATTGTGTAAATAAATGTAAAGTGTAGTATTGTGTAAATAAATGTAAAGTGCAGTATTGTGTAAATAAATGTAAAGTGTAGTATTATAGAAATAAATGTAAAGTGTAGTATTGTGTAAATAAATGTAAAGTGTAATATTATAGAAATAAATGTAAAGTGTAGTATTGTGTGAATAAATGTAAAGTGCAGTATTGTGTAAATAAATGTAAAGTGTAGTATTGTGTAAATAAATGTAAAGTGCAGTATTGTGTAAATAAATGTAAAGTGTAATATTATAGAAATAAATGTAAAGTGTAGTATTGTGTGAATAAATGTAAAGTGCAGTATTGTGTAAATAAATGTAAAGTGTAGTATTGTGTAAATAAATGTAAAGTGCAGTATTTTGTAAATAAATGTAAAGTGTAGTATTGTGTAAATAAATGTAAAGTGTAGTATTGTGTGAATAAATGTAAAGTGCAGTATTGTGTAAATAAATGTAAAGTGTAGTATTGTGTAAATAAATGTAAAGTGCAGTATTGTGTAAATAAATGTAAAGTGTAGTATTGTGTAAATAAATGTAAAGTGTAGTATTGTGTAAATAAATGTAAAGTGCAGTATTGTGTAAATAAATGTAAAGTGTAGTATTATAGAAATAAATGTAAAGTGTAGTATTGTGTAAATAAATGTAAAGTGCAGTATTGTGTAAATAAATGTAAAGTGTAGTATTATAGAAATAAATGTAAAGTGTAGTATTGTGTAAATAAATGTAAAGTGTAATATTATAGAAATAAATGTAAAGTGTAGTATTGTGTGAATAAATGTAAAGTGCAGTATTGTGTAAATAAATGTAAAGTGCAGTATTGTGTAAATAAATGTAAAGTGCAGTATTGTGTAAATAAATGTAAAGTGTAGTATTGTGTAAATAAATGTAAAGTGTAGTATTGTGTAAATAAATGTAAAGTGTAGTATTGTGTAAATAAATGTAAAGTGTAGTATTGTGTAGATAAATGTAAAGTGCAGTATTGTGTAAATAAATGTAAAGTGTAGTATTGTGTAAATAAATGTAAAGTGTAGTATTGTGTGAATAAATGTAAAGTGTAGTATTGTGTAAATAAATGTAAAGTGCAGTATTTTGTAAATAAATGTAAAGTGTAGTATTGTGTAAATAAATGTAAAGTGTAGTATTGTGTAAATAAATGTAAAGTGTAGTATTGTGTAAATAAATGTAAAGTGTAGTATTGTGTAAATAAATGTAAAGTGCAGTATTGTGTAAATAAATGTAAAGTGTAGTATTGTGTAGATAAATGTAAAGTGCAGTATTGTGTAAATAAATGTAAAGTGTAGTATTGTGTAAATAAATGTAAAGTGTAGTATTGTGTGAATAAATGTAAAGTGCAGTATTGTGTAAATAAATGTAAAGTGTAGTATTGTGTAAATAAATGTAAAGTGCAGTATTGTGTAAATAAATGTAAAGTGTAGTATTATAGAAATAAATGTAAAGTGTAGTATTGTGTAAATAAATGTAAAGTGTAATATTATAGAAATAAATGTAAAGTGTAGTATTGTGTGAATAAATGTAAAGTGCAGTATTGTGTAAATAAATGTAAAGTGTAGTATTGTGTAAATAAATGTAAAGTGCAGTATTGTGTAAATAAATGTAAAGTGTAATATTATAGAAATAAATGTAAAGTGTAGTATTGTGTGAATAAATGTAAAGTGCAGTATTGTGTAAATAAATGTAAAGTGTAGTATTGTGTAAATAAATGTAAAGTGCAGTATTTTGTAAATAAATGTAAAGTGTAGTATTGTGTAAATAAATGTAAAGTGTAGTATTGTGTGAATAAATGTAAAGTGCAGTATTGTGTAAATAAATGTAAAGTGTAGTATTGTGTAAATAAATGTAAAGTGCAGTATTGTGTAAATAAATGTAAAGTGTAGTATTGTGTAAATAAATGTAAAGTGCAGTATTTTGTAAATAAATGTAAAGTGTAGTATTGTGTAAATAAATGTAAAGTGCAGTATTGTGTAAATAAATGTAAAGTGTAGTATTGTGTAAATAAATGTAAAGTGCAGTATTGTGTAAATAAATGTAAAGTGCAGTATTGTGTAAATAAATGTAAAGTGTAGTATTGTGTAAATAAATGTAAAGTGTAGTATTGTGTAAATAAATGTAAAGTGCAGTATTATAGAAATAAATGTAAAGTGTAGTATTGTGTAAATAAATGTAAAGTGCAGTATTATAGAAATAAATGTAAAGTGTAGTATTGTGTAAATAAATGTAAAGTGCAGTATTTTGTAAATAAATGTAAAGTGCAGTATTGTGTAAATAAATGTAAAGTGCAGTATTGTGTAAATAAATGTAAAGTGCAGTATTATAGAAATAAATGTAAAGTGTAGTATTATAGAAATAAATGTAAAGTGCAGTATTGTGTAAATAAATGTAAAGTGCAGTATTGTGTAAATAAATGTAAAGTGCAGTATTATAGAAATAAATGTAAAGTGTAGTATTGTGTAAATAAATGTAAAGTGCAGTATTATAGAAATAAATGTAAAGTGTAGTATTGTGTAAATAAATGTAAAGTGCAGTATTGTGTAAATAAATGTAAAGTGCAGTATTATAGAAATAAATGTAAAGTGTAGTATTGTGTAAATAAATGTAAAGTGCAGTATTGTGTAAATAAATGTAAAGTGTAGTATTGTGTAAATAAATGTAAAGTGCAGTATTATAGAAATAAATGTAAAGTGCAGTATTATAGAAATAAATGTAAAGTGTAGTATTGTGTGAATAAATGTAAAGTGCAGTATTGTGTAAATAAATGTAAAGTGCAGTATTGTGTAAATAAATGTAAAGTGCAGTATTGTGTAAATAAATGTAAAGTGTAGTATTATAGAAATAAATGTAAAGTGTAGTATTATAGAAATAAATGTAAAGTGTAGTATTGTGTAAATAAATGTAAAGTGCAGTATTGTGTAAATAAATGTAAAGTGCAGTATTGTGTAAATAAATGTAAAGTGTAGTATTATAGAAATAAATGTAAAGTGTAGTATTATAGAAATAAATGTAAAGTGTAGTATTGTGTAAATAAATGTAAAGTGCAGTATTATAGAAATAAATGTAAAGTGTAGTATTGTGTAAATAAATGTAAAGTGTAGTATTGTGTAAATAAATGTAAAGTGCAGTATTGTGTAAATAAATGTAAAGTGTAGTATTGTGTAAATAAATGTAAAGTGCAGTATTGTGTAAATAAATGTAAAGTGTAGTATTATAGAAATAAATGTAAAGTGTAGTATTATAGAAATAAATGTAAAGTGCAGTATTGTGTAAATAAATGTAAAGTGTAGTATTGTGTAAATAAATGTAAAGTGTAGTATTATAGAAATAAATGTAAAGTGTAGTATTGTGTAAATAAATGTAAAGTGTAGTATTGTGTAAATAAATGTAAAGTGTAGTATTATAGAAATAAATGTAAAGTGTAGTATTGTGTAAATAAATGTAAAGTGTAGTATTGTGTAAATAAGAGTGGAGCTGCAGCTGGGGGATAGTGGATCTCTGCCTCGAGTTTGCCACATTCTTTCCTCATTTAGATGGATTGAATGAGCTTTTCCTCTTGAGCTGACGCCCCGGTGGTATGATGTGAGTGTGTGTGTGTGTGTGTGTGTGTTTGTGTGTTTTAGATTTGTGTGTTCAATGCTGCTTTCAGCTCGGCCATCTGTGCAGCAGAATCCACAGCGCTGGGACCCAACTGCTCATTTACTTGATCGAGTGCATGAGATTTTGAGTGCATGAGATTTCTGTGTGTGTGTGTGTGTGTGTGTGTGTGTTGGAGTATTGGGATGTGCATCCGTTTCCAATCACACATTGTGTGTGTGAAGTGGCTCAGTGGGGGAAACATTAGTAACTGGTGTGTAGATGACTGATGACACACACACACACACACACACACACATTTATTTCTCATGATCAATGTAATAAATCTCCCTTTATCACACTGTCAGATGAAAATAAAAGTTGCTGCTTTAACAGAACGCTGACTTCCTGCATTACAGCAGTCGATGTTCCCAGCTGCAGGAATGACACACACTTTTTATCCATTTACAGTTACATTTATATCTTAAACCATTCCTGTTGTCGCTTACATTATAGCAGCGATCACCAACCTCTCTTTATTCTCTCTCTTCAAGTTAATTAGAAAAACTGAATAACATCTCCATTACTGACACTGGAGACTCCTTCCATAAGAGTATCAGTGATTTTTAAAATTAGCTTACAGGCCCCGAGCTGTTGCTATAGAAACGGTAACGTATCGGAGCCAGTGCACAGATACAAACCTGTCTTTCATGTTAACTAACATTAACTGACCATAAAAACCATGACCAGTGCTTTAGGTAACTGGTATAAAGAACTTTTCAAATGTATGATGCTAGCTTTCTGCTAATGCTAGTGTCAGGTTAATTTCCTGCTAGCTCGCTAGTCATTACACTGCAACAAATAAAGAAACAGGAAACTCTAATCAACATCTTGCACTTTAGCTGAGGTTTTTTCGTATTAATGTCTATTCATTAATATTATATTATTAAATATTATATTTGAGGCCAATCATGAAGCAGCAGCACAAAGTTCAGTTAATGTCTACATCAAACATCATAACGAAGAACAACAGACACAAAAGTCTAGTTTACACACAACGGTGTGAAAAGCTAACAGCATCGAGTCTGATGGCCTCAGGGTTCCTGTCTGGCAGGAGAGGAGCCTGAAGTGTTCTCCTGATGTTGTAGCTCTTCCTCCTCCAGCTGGGATGTGTTGTGATGTGTTTCTGCTCATCACGGCTGTACAGAGTGATGATCTGAGTGACTGGATCCTTCCTGTTAGATCAGACCGGTCTGATCATTCTCCTCTGATCTGATCATCATCAAACTGTTTCCGTCCACAGATCCTCTGCTCACTCTGTCACCGGTTATCACTGTTTATTCAGGTTTTATTTCTCTACATCTACCTCTCCTTTTACATCTTTTCATTTTTGTCATTTGTTTTTCATTTATGTTTTTCCATCTGTCTTTCTTTTTCTCCCTCTCTCACCTTGATCTCATTTTTCTCTCATTCCCTCTCTCACTCTTTCTGTTTCATTGACATCTCTGTCTTTTACTGTCGCTCTGTCTGC
This sequence comes from Hemibagrus wyckioides, assembly GCF_019097595.1. NCBI lineage: Eukaryota > Metazoa > Chordata > Actinopteri > Siluriformes > Bagridae > Hemibagrus > Hemibagrus wyckioides. Next base: position 1,071,142 of record NC_080731.1, read on the forward strand.
TCACTCCTTCTCCGTCTTTCCCCTCCTATCTTTCTCCTCCTGCCTTTCCCCTCCTATCTTTCTCCCCCTGTCTTTCTTCTGCTGTCTTTCTCCTCCTGTGTTTCTCCTCCAGTCTTTCTCCTCTTGTCCTTCTTTTCCTGTCCTGTTCCTAACATCTTTCTTCTCCCATCTTTCTCCTCTTGTGTTTCTCATTCCTTCTTTCTCCTCCCATCTTTCTCCTCTTGTATTTCTCATTCCTTCTTTCTTCTCCCATCTTTCTCCTCTTGTGTTTCTCATTCCTTCTTTCTTCTCCCATCTTTCTCCTCTTGTGTTTCTCATTCCTTCTTTCTCCTCCCATCTTTCTCCTCTTGTATTTCTCATTCCTTCTTTCTCCTCCCATCTTTCTCCTCTTGTGTTTCTCATTCCTTCTTTCTCCTCCCATCTTTCTCCTCTTGTGTTTCTCATTCCTTCTTTCTCCTCCCATCTTTCTCCTCTTGTGTTTCTCATTCCTTCTTTCTCCTCCCATCTTTCTCCTCTTGTGTTTCTCATTCCTTCTTTCTCCTCCCATCTTTCTCCTCCCATCTTTCTCCTCCTGTGTTTCTCATTCCGTCTTTCTCCTCCCATCTTTCTCCTCTTGTGTTTCTCATTCCTTCTTTCTCCTCCCATCTTTCTCCTCCCATCTTTCTCCTCCTGTGTTTCTCATTCCGTCTTTCTCCTCCCATCTTTCTCCTCTTGTGTTTCTCATTCCTTCTTTCTCCTCCCATCTTTCTCCTCCCATCTTTCTCCTCCTGTGTTTCTCATTCCGTCTTTCTCCTCCCATCTTTCTCCTCTTGTGTTTCTCATTCCTTCTTTCTCCTCCCATCTTTCTCCTCCCATCTTTCTCCTCCTGTGTTTCTCATTCCGTCTTTCTCCTCCCATCTTTCTCCTCCTGTTTTTCTCCTCCTGGGAGTTCTTCACAGCAGTCTTGAAGCTGGTCCTGAGCCGGAAAAACCCGTAGTTGTCTTTTATATGAAACCGTGTATGACGTGATCTTGTCCCGGTTCCCATCTGTCTCAGCAGATGTGTGAGGAAACTTCACAGCGCCTTTGTTAATTTCATTCCTGTTCTGCAGGAAAACTAATTAAAATTGTAACAGAAAAAAAACAAATAGAACAAATCTGTACTGAACTTTAGAGAACGAATGATCAAACAGATATAAGTTAAAAAATAATAAAGTTTATAGAATATCAAAGATGAGTGTTTTCAAATAAAAAGAGACATAGATCTGAAAAAGAACAGAAAACTGCCCTGATGGGCGTGGACTAATATGCTAATGAGCATGCTTGATAGACAGCGTTCTGTCTGAGACTCCGCCTGTTAAGAGGATTAATATTTAACAACCACACAAGTAGCAAACTACACATTATCTATTTCAGATGCTAGATTAGCTCTCAGGTGCTAGGTTAGCTTTCACTTGCAGGATCAGTCGTTAGAGTTAGGGTTAGCTTTTAGCCAATAGTTTGGTTTTTAGATGCTACATTAGCTTTTAGATGCTAGGATCTCTTTCAGTCTTTAGATTAGCTTTAAGATGCTAGCTTTAGCTTGTCTTCAATGCTAAGAACCCTTACTTATCCAAAGAACCCTGGTTCTTCAAAGGGTACTTTAAGAGTTCATTGGAAATTTAAGGGTCCTGGCCTGAAAATTGTATTCTACATGGACCCTTTTTGATAGTGAAACTGTTGTAAGGTTCTATACTGCACTTTTAAGGGTTCTAAAGGACCACAGAAGATGTTCTGGGTGTGTCCACCTGAGTGTTTTCTTGTTAGACATAATTCTGAGTAAAACTACAGAATCATAAGAGTGATGAACTTACCCAAAGAACCTGTAAAAAAACACTCTTAAACTACGAGAACCTTTCAGACGACCTTTATCCTTTAAAGGCTAACATGGAACCCTACAACAAAGTGTTTTAGGATTCGAACCAGGTAAAAGTAGAGTCTAGTTTGGGAGATGAGAACACTGTCCAGTGAATGTCCATAAGGAACCCTTGGAGAACCTTTATCCTAAGCGTGGGTGGAGTAACTGTATAAGCATGTGATATAAACTCCACACTCTGAGCAGTTCCTCCTCGTTCTTTTCATCTTAACATCTAGAACCTGTCAGTAGTTTCATATTCTTCAGTTCATGGAGGACAACCAAAGAACCCTTAAAGGTTCTGAATGTTGTGTGTGTGTAGACTTCATCTGATTTCTATAAAACACCAAACTGATATTTTCTCCATCTGCTTTATGTCTTTGCACGAGGAAGTGATTTATCTTTCTGTTACAGATCTCAGAGAATCCAAGTGTTTACAGAAACGAAAAATATTTCAGTCTTTCATTTTACTAATCAACTGAAACCCCTCTCTCTCTCTCTCTCTCTCTCTCTCTCTCTCTCTGCAGAATTGCATGTACAGAATTTGTTTGTTAGTCTTAAACATTGTACAGGAGGCAGATCCCATGGTAGGCAATTACATAGCATGATGCAAGAAGTACCTGTGTGTGTGTGTGTGTGTGTGTGTGGTGTATACAGAATGCCTTTGAATGCATCTGTATATTTACTGTATTTACTGTAAACACAATCGGATTATTTTGATCTTATTTAGTAAAAATCTAAATCATTAACATGCTGTGTCCATAGCAGAGGTCAGAACACATGATGTCCACAGGAAAAAACGCCAACGCAGACAAGTCAGAATACCACAAACAACGAAACTTATTGCACAGTAAAGTGGACAAGAGGTCAGAACGAGGAAGACTCAGAGGTATAATCAGGGTGCAACACAGGACAGGTGAAGACACTAAGGTAATCAGGACAGAACCACAACTAAAGTACATGTGGAATAAAAAAACAGACAAAAGCAGAGATCTGTGACTGAGAGGGAAAATTCATCAAGACCATCGTCTTCTTCTGATAATTTCCTGGCAGACAATTTATTCAATATGCCTTACATATATCCATTTTTATTGCTCTTTTATTATTAATCCAAGATGGCTGGATCACATAAATTCAACATGATTCTCTCTAAATCTGTCCATGCTACGGGAAGCAAATACCTCATTAATGTAAATAATTAGCATTTATCTAGCATTAAAAATTATTTTGCTTTCAGGTGAACTATATTTTAGAGACAAGACAGGGATAAAAAGACATGATTTGGTTAAAATGTTTGTTTTTCTGAGATCGTTAAACATTAGAGCTTGATATTAGCATGGACCTTTCCTCCTGTAAACACGTGATGATGTAGCTTTCTGGAATAAAGTTAAAAACTCAGAAGGACTTTTTAAAAAACCATTAAGTTAATAACATGATAATATTTTCGGAAGGTTTGTGATTTATTCTGTATAAATCAGCAACACGAAGCTGTCCTCTCACCGATAACCCACACGGTACACGCGCCCTGTTTCTGAATATTTATGATCTCTGCTTTGCATATTCATGAGCTTTCGGTGACGTCACGGCGCGTGCTGGAGGAAGGCAGCGCGGATTAGGGCGGGAAGAGAGAGAGAGAGAGAGAGCGCGCGCGCACGGGGACAGGAGCTCGCGCGGGTGAAGAGCTGCTGCGTCGCTGTCAGTGCGCGAGCTCTGCCCAGCGCCTCAGAGTAACGGTTTTTTTCTCTCCCTCTCCTCCGTTTTTCTTCTCCTCAGCCTCCTGTGGTGAAAAAAAACAAACAAATGCGATGTGATTTATTTATAATATTTTTTGTATATTGTGTGAGCTTGTTGTGAAGTGGTGGTGAATACATCGCCGTTTTCTTTTCTTCGACCTAGAAAGGAGGGATTTCTCGCGTTAAAAAGGAGGATGCTGCTAACGGTGAAGCTACGACTGGACACCAGAAATCGCCATTTGACTGATTTGTTTATGAAATATCGCCTCGTCCTTGGTGGAGAAGATGTATAAATATCCCCGAGTGTGTGTTTTTGTGCTGTTTTTGGTAGCATAAAGCTCTGAGGTAGTCGATAAGCTGGGAGATGATGCAGCTGTGCTGTTTAAGGCACAATGGAGGCTGAGAGGAAAATCCTGAGGTAAAAAGACACTAATAATGACTTTCCTAACGCTCCTTCGCACATTATTGTGTCCTGACGTGACGTTATTTCGCTATATAGGCTACAGAAATGACCTGTCAGCATCATCAGCACCACCACCATCATCATCCTCATCATCCTCATCATCCTGATCAGATACACCTCTGATCGCAGGGACGCTGAAACCGGACCGGATCTAATCTGATCAGATCTCATCTGCGGAACGGTTGTTTTATTATTATTATTATTATTATTATTTATTCATTTTTCTTCAATGGCTGCGGCACGGAAAATCAAAACTTTGCTGACGGTGAACATCCTGGTGTTCGTCGGGATCGTGTTGTTCTCGGTGTACTGCCGGATCCAGGACCGGTCCGAGGAGCTCGTGCAGCTCGGGCGATCAGGCGAGGCGCGCGCGCGGACCCGACACGGCAAAGTTACCGACACGGACCGGCAGTCCATCCTGCAGAGACTGGAGAGGCTGGAGGACGTGGTGTACAACCAGCTTAACGGTAATGCGCGTGCACTCACATTCAGTAAACACCGATAGAGCCTGCTGTTTTCTTTTCTCTTTATTTTCACTCGTCCATCAGCAGGAAGTGCTGGAGCAACTGGACATATCCTGGACTGAGGTGTGAACACATCCCTCACACCTCCACACCGGCGTACAGGTTAGCCTAGCTGTGTCTGTCCTGGTTTTGTGAGTTAGGAGGAAACTGGAGAACCCTGAGGAAACCCAATAAGAAAAGCTCACACACTCAGGATCACACCAGGAACAGAACTGGAGGTGTCACAAAACTGTTAGAAATAAAGGTGCTAGTGGGTCCCATTTGGTACCTCAGCTGTGGTTTGGTACCATTAAGAACCGGTGCCTTAAGTACATATCTTTTACCTTCTGAGGTGTTTAACAATGTCCGAGATTTATTTAAGAATTCACTTTCACTGACATGCTAGCTAACATTTTACCCAAAATGCTATTTCAGTCTATCTTCATGGTGCAGTGGGAATCACAGCAGCATCAGAGATTAAAGCGAGCGATGCAGCGGGGCTTTAGTCTTTACGCTTTTCTTCATCTGTGTGCTCTATTCAGACAGATCAGATACTAAAACTAGGACTTTCATACCGCAGCACCCTCGCGCTCGTCTTCACGTGCATCACGTACGCTTTAATGTCGGAAAATCAGCGTCCAGTTGTAAAGCTGCAGTGCATTCTGGGACGCTGCATCCAGCATTTGCCTCAAAAGTCACTGATACTTCGGTCATTCTGCGCTGGATTTCTCTTAAAGCGATGCTGGAAAATAATGAGACAGAATAAACGGCTCTAGCACTTAACATCAGGTCAGGACAAGACCGCTAACGTCTCACAGGAAATACAGAAACTCTAAACACATCACACACACACACACTCACACACACACACACACACTCACACACACACACACACACACACACTCACACACACACACACACACACTCACACACACACACACACTCACACACACACACTCACACACACTCACACACACACACTCACACACACTCACACACACACACACTCACACACACTCACACACACACACACACTCACACACACACACACACACTCACACACACACACACACACACACTCACACACACACACACTCACACACACACACTCACACACACACACTCACACACACACACTCACACACACTCACACACACACTCACACACTCACACACACACTCACACACACTCACACACACACACTCACACACACACACACACACACACACTCACACACACACACACACACACACTCACACACTCACACACACACACACTCACACACACGTTATGACGCGCTGCACACATACATGTTCAACGTTTCAGCGTGGAGATTTTATTTTAACAGATAATCACTCCATCTACCTTAAATTATTTAATGAAAGCTTCAGTACAGCTACAAAAGTAGAAAACCTGTCCTCTTCATGATGTTCAGGTACGGTCTGTACCCTAATGTATGAGAGAGTCAGGGGGAAATAAAGGTCATGAATGGTGGCGTAACACATCTGATGGATGATGGAATTAACCTCAGCGTCATTTCTGACACCTTTTCATGAGCGAAAGTTCAGACAGAGTTCAATAATTATATCACTTTATATATATAAACACCTTTCAGGTTAGCAAGGACACAGATACAGATACAGATACAGATATGCTTCAGAATATGAGACAATGTGGAAATATCAACGGGCAATATCATAGAAATAAAGCAAAAGGAATAAAAAGAGCATTAATTACCCCCTCTGGACAAAAATAGTCTCTCTCTGTCCTACTGCCTTTCTCTCTGTCTGTCCTACTGTCTCTCTCTGTCTGTCCTACTGTCTCTCTCTCTCTCTCTGTCTGACTCTCCCACTGTCATGATATTCCTCATGATTGATAGCTGAGTGATTAATGGACAGTAAAAAAACTACAGCATTGGAGATGTAGATCTTTTTACAAATTCAATTCAGTTTATTTGTATAGAGCTTTTAACAGTGGACATTGTCTCAAAGCAGCTTTACAGGGAGAATAGAAACAGAGAAGAGAAAATATAATGATGATTAAAGTTTTATCCCTAATGAGAAGCCTGTGGTGACTGTGGTGAGGAAAAACTCCCTGAGATGATCTGAGGAAGAAACCTTGAGACTGGACAGGAAATAATGTCCTTTCTACAACAGCAACCTAGTGCTCTTGAGGAACTAATCAGTCAGTGTAGTTTCTGAGGTCATTATAGACACTGATCCCTTGCTGTCTAAAGCTGACCGATGTAAAGACAGGTCTGTGATTGTGTGATAGTGTCCAAGTGGTTCTGTCCACAGCAGTCCTCTGGTCACAGGCTGACCACGCAGATCTATCCTCAGCATCAGTGACCTCCACCAAGCCACCAAACTCCGACCAGGGGTAGAGCGTCTGGATGGATCGGGCAGGTCCGGCAAGAAGAAGTGGTCACACTGCTTATTTAATGCTCAAATATCTCACCATCACAGGAGAGAAAAGCAATCCACAATCCAATCACATTCACCATCAGAATGTTAGCTTTCAGACAGTGTTTAACGTCTGTTCAGTGTTTTTTTTTATCTTCCTTTTTATCCTAGATTTAAGTGTGTGAGATATATCTCAGTGACCTCACTAAGAAATTAGACTTAACTGATATTATATTCTTATTCACTGGTGTTTAATGTGGACACACATCGATGGACTTTAGTCATATGCAATAAGGGTAACCTTTATCCCCTTCCACTGAGCCTTTACGGTGTCCTAGAAGTTCAGAACTCAATAACAAATCTGAAAACATGAGGACGAATCAGACAGAGAGGAAAAGGTAGGTATAGTGTGTGAATGGAATTCTTCCCTCTGATTGGACGAGACATCTGTCACTCAGGATCTACAGGAAGAAGGAAATTGTGTCTAACTTCCTGTATAAATTTTTTCCGAAAAATCTTTTTAAATCTTTTAAAGAAAATAAACATATATATTTATCTTGATAAGAAAATGGAGTTCATCTCCACTGTGGTGAAGGACGTTCATATGGTCAGTGTGATGTTGGATATACTGATAGCGTATCATGGAGTAAAGATTAGTTTGCACACCTGAAGAACGCAGGAATGTTCCAGAAGACCAAACTATTCCAGATTAAAGGATGTAAGGAGCGCTATAAGAGCAGAGCCGTGTTCATACACACACCAATCCACTTTCTACTGCTGCAGCCTGCTGGACTTCCTGACCGATCTCTCGTCCAATCAGAGGTCAGAATTCCATTCCACTATACCTACCTTTTCCACTTTGTTTGAATTGTCCTTGTTTTTGCATTTGTTATTGTGTTCTGCACTTCTGGGACACCGTACAGCCCAGAGTCAGCAATGTGAATCGTTTAATATTATACAAATTAGTCAGGAATCCCAGCAACTTTTAGCATGATGCTAATCAGAAAGCTATAAGATTCTAGTAACTTGTTAGCTTTGTTAGCCTTGTACAAGAGCGTTTCATTGTGTACATATGATGTTTGATAGATGTTTTGCTCTGTTAAGAAGTTTTAATTCAGTACTTGACGACCATACTCTCGGTCAGATTTTCATTCCTGATTCATCCCTCTCTGAGCCCCATCCAAAGCCCACTCCCCACCCCCCGCTTCAATCTTATAATTATGAGCACAGTGTGCTAAAAGTCTTCTCGCTGCAGTCCTTTGAAAAGCTTCCGTTCCAGCTTATTGTTATTCTGCAGTGGCGTCGTGTGTATGAAGGCGGTCACTCTGTCACTCTGAATTATCCCTTCTGAATTTGAAGGAGAGCCAAATAAGGGAGCGCTTTTCACACGGGAGCCTCGAAACGTCTCCATGTCCGGGTCCATGTGGCAATATTACACTTTCATACCAGAAATTCTGTAAAGGTGAAATACAGTGTGAATAATCAGGAAAGGATCAGAGTAAAGCTACATGCACTTCATTTAGAGTTTATTATTTACAGCATACACTGTATTGCCAAAAGTTTTGGGACATCTGCCTTTACATGCACATGAATGTAACAGCTTCAACTCTTCTGGGAAGGCTTTCCACAAGGTTTAGGAGTGTGTTTATGGGAATTTTTGACCATTCCTCTAGAAGCCCATTTGTGAGGTCAGGCACTGATGTTGGACGAGAAGGTCTGTCTCACAGTCTCCACTCTAATTCATCCCAAAGGTGTTCTATGGGGTTGAGGTCAGGACTCTGTGCAGGACAGTCAAGTTCCTCCACACCAAACTCACTCATCCATGTCTTTATGGACCTTGCTTTGGTCACTGGTGTGCAGTCATGTTGGAACAGGAAGGGGTCATCCCCAAACTGTTCCCACAAAGAGCATGAAATTGTCCAAAATGTCTTGGTATGAAGCTGAAGCATTAAGAGTTCCTTTCACTGGAACTAAGGGGCCGAGCCCAACCCCTGAAAAACAACACCTGAACTCAATGATTTGGAGGGGTGTCCCAATACTTTTGGTGATATAGTGTATGTGTGACATGTTCATTCTTACGCTGGACACATTTTCTCAGCCACTGTATTGTGCTTTTGTGGATTTTCCGCTCTGTATTCCTGATTGGTTCAGACATCCTGTACAATATTCTGTAAGTTTCTGTATATTTTTACACAAATCCACACATTAGGCTCCATCGCTGCTGAGATATAGATCCTGATTGGTCAGAAGGTGGTGATTAATTTTCTTTAACAGCAGCTTTGACAGTAGTGCAAGTTGATATTAATGCACTCGCTCCGAGCAAGTATCGTTTCTATAGCAACAGATCGTTCGTGACATTTCTGGAAGGAGTCTCCAGTGTCAGAGGTAAAGCTGTAACGTCTTCAGGACAGACTTCTGTGTTGTTGTTTGTCTTTTCTCAGTAACATGAAAAGCTGTGATTTATATCTTTTGTCTTATTAAGTTGAAGAGAGAGAAGTAAAGGATGCTGGTGAGGGAACGAGTGTGATAACAGGAACTAATCTGTTTCAAAGAACTTGCTAAATGCTCGACTTTTTACATGCTGAATCTGTTCAGGGTTGTTCTGGAGGAACTCTGGTTCATTACACACACACACACACACACACACACACACACACAAACAGCATTTATTATTCATTCATTGTAGTATTGTGTTATCATTAGTAACTGTTACGTGACTTGTGCTGCATTCGTTTTCTTCAGAGCTTTATTTCCTCTTCTGCTCCAGATGTGATGCTGTGAACCAGAATCACCTCAAACCTTTTAAAACTTTCACAAACAATAATTAAACCCTAACCGACAACAGCAGGTGTTTTTATAAACCCGCAGCCTGTTTTAGTGGTTTTGTAATTTTGTGTGTGATTGTAAAGGTTTCTCAGGGGGAAAAGCCGTGTTTGTTTAGATCATGATCGCTATCTCAGGACGATTATCTGTCAACCACAAGGACATGCTACAGTTCAGGGAAATAATTCCATATTTCATGGCTGTGATAACATCAGATTCCTTTATATACACACACAGTGTGATTGATTTACTGACTCTCCCAGTGATGAGTCAGAGAGATTTAAGACACACTCACAGGCTGGTGATGGTGTTGCAATGAATCAGTTGTGTGATTTGGGACACACCAAGAGTGGGCTGATGATAGTGAACAGGGTCAGTGTGATTTGGGACACACCCTCAATGCACTGATGATAGTGAACAGGGTCAGTGTAGTTTGGGACACACCCGGAGTGGGCTGATTATAGTGGACAAAGTGAGAGTGATTTGGGACACACCCAGCGTGGGCTGATGCTAGTGAAAAGGGTCAGACTGATTTGGGACACACCCAGAGTGGGCTGATGATAGTGAACAGGGTCAGAGTGGTTTGGGACATACCCATAGTGGGCTGATGATAGTGAACAGGGTCAGAGTGGTTTGGGACACACACGGAGTGGGCTGATGATAGTGAACAGGGTCATAGTGATTTGGGACACACCCGGAGTGGGCTGATGATAGTGGACAATGTGAGAGTGATTTGGGACACACCCGGAGTGGGCTGATGATAGTGGACAATGTGAGAGTGATTTGGGACACACCCGGAGTGGGCTGATGATAGTGGACAATGTGAGAGTGATTTGGGACACACCCGGAGTGGGCTGATGATAGTGGACAATGTGAGAGTGATTTGGGACACACCCGGAGTGGGCTGATGATAGTGGACAATGTGAGAGTGATTTGGGACACACCCGGAGTGGGCTGATGATAGTGGACAATGTGAGAGTGATTTGGGACACACCCGGAGTGGGCTGATGATAGTGGACAATGTGAGAGTGATTTGGGACACACCCGGAGTGGGCTGATGATAGTGAACAGGGTCATAGTGATTAGGGACACATGCAGAGTGGGATGATGATAGTGAACAGGGTCATAGTGATTTGGGACACACCCGGAGTGGGCTGATGATAGTGAACAGGGTCAGCGTGATTTGGGACACACCCAGAGTGGGCTAATGATAGTGAACAGGGTCAGAGTGGTTTGGGACATGCCCAGAGTGGGCTGATGATAGTGAACAGGGTCGGAGTGGTTTGGGACACACCCGGAGTGGGCTGATGATAGTGAACAGGGTTGGAGTGGTTTGGGACACACCCGGAGTGGGCTGATGATAGTGAACAGGGTCAGAGTGGTTTGGGACATGCCCAGAGTGGGCTGATGATAGTGAACAGGGTCAGAGTGGTTTGGGACACACCCAGAGTGGGCTGATGACAGTGGTTTGGGACACGCCCAGAGCTGGCTGATGATAGTGAACAGTGTCAGAGTGGTTTGGGACACACCCAAAGTTTAGTGATAGGTCAGAGTGTTTGATGTAAGCTGAAGCAGTTGAACTGTTCCACATGTACTGTGATTATTGAAGTGGAAATAAATGTTTGGATGTGTTGGAGCTCACACACTGAGACATGTGTGTCGTAAATCAGGCCTTTAGTGTTTAAACACTTTCAGTTCCAGTGCACACGAATGTCTGCTGCTGAAGTTTTTATAACGTTGTGTTATTAATTAGAGTATTAAATCTTTCTCTGCAGGGGGTATATCTCAGCCTGGAGGCTGGAGAAATGCAGCACAGATCCTGGCTGTGTAATTTCAGGCAGCGCTTATAGAGATGTGTCTCATTCTGTAGGTGAAATGTGAAATAGACTGAATACAGCAGATGGCAGGATGAAGGATAAATATGGCATCACTTAAACTTCACTCAAACAGCTCCGAGATTTTCTCTCTCCCATTTCATTGTAAAGATTTTAGCATGAGCTCATCCTCTTCTCAATCAATCAGATGCTTTCTTTATCCCGTCTTCCAAACCGCACCCTCTTCATCCTCACTCTCTCAAGTGTTGGAGAAAAGAGAGACTCCTTTCCATCAGATTTTTATAAAACTAACTGAAAATGATGATGTCTCTTCAGAGGAACATTTTTGCTCCATTATAATAAATGCTTTGTGAATGTATTTATAATCTCCTAATGAGGATTATTCTGTCTCTTTAATTACACTGAAGAATATTAATATCTTTAATATCATGTATTACACTGCAGTATTTTAACCTGTTTATCATCACCCAGATGTGGCTGTATCACACCGGACACAAACTCATTTATTTATTAAAAGTTTGTAGGAGCTTTTACACACAAGTGTGTTCATGACAGTGTAGTTAGTAAATTCTTCATGTCTTACACTTCTCTGTGGAGTGTGTGGAAATGTTTATAAGGAGACTCAGTACCATGAACCTCCACTGATCAGCTTCAGATCCTCTAACAGTCAATAAGTTTACACAGATCACACTCTCACCTTAAACACCTGTCTCTCTCTGTCCTACTGTCTCTCTCTCTGTCCTACTGTCTCTCTCTGTCCTACTGTCTCTCTTCATCCTACTGTCTCTCTCTGTCCTACTGTCTCTCTTCATCCTACTGTCTCTCTCTGTCCTACTGTCTCTCTCTCTGTCCTACTGTCTCTCTGTCCTACTGTCTCTCTCTGTCCTACTGTCTCTCTCTCTGTCCTACTGTCTCTCTTCATCCTACTGTCTCTCTCTGTCCTACTGTCTCTCTCTGTCCTACTGTCTCTCTTCATCCTACTGTCTCTCTCTGTCCTACTGTCTCTCTCTATCTATCCTACTGTCTCTCTTCATCCTACTGTCTCTCTCTGTCCTACTGTCTGTCTCTCTGACCTACTGTCTCTCTCTGTCCTACTGTCTCTCTCTGTCCTACTGTCTCTCTTCATCCTACTGTCTCTCTCTGTCCTACTGTCTCTCTCTTCATCCTACTGTCTCTCTCTGTCTTACTGTCTCTCTCTGTCCTACTGTCTCTCTCTTCATCCTACTGTCTCTCTCTCTGTCCTACTGTCTCTCTTCATCCTACTGTCTCTCTCTGTCCTACTGTCTCTCTCTCTCTATCCTACTGTCTCTCTTCATCCTACTGTCTCTCTCTGTCCTACTGTCTGTCTCTCTGTCCTACTGTCTCTCTCTGTCCTACTGTCTCTCTTCATCCTACTGTCTCTCTGTCCTACTGTCTGTCTCTCTGTCCTGCTGTCTCTCTTTCTGTCCTACTGTCTCTCTCACTGTCCTGCTGCCCCCTTTTCTGTCCTACTGTCTCTCTCACTGTCCCACTGTCTCTCATTCTGTCCTACTTCCTCTCTTTCTGTCCTACTCTCTCTCACTGTCCTGCTGTCTCTCTCTGTTGGTCTGTCTCCCATTCTGTCCTACTGTCTCTCTCTGTCCTACTATCTCTCTGTCCTACTGTCTCTCTTTGTCTTACTGTCTGTCTCTCTCTCTCTGTCCTACTGTCTTTTTCTTTCTGTCCTACTTTCTCTTACTGTCCTACTGTCTTTCTCTTTCTGTCCTAATGTCCCTACTGTCTCTCTCTCTGTCCTACTGCCTTTCCCTCTGTCTGTCCTACTGTCTCTCTCTCTCTGTGTCGTACTGTCTCTCTCTCTGTCTGTACTGTCTCTCTCTCCCTGTTTGTCTCCATCTGTTTACTGACTCCAAGCAAGAAATATTAGATAGATGTACTCATAATAAAGATTTCATCTCTTCATTATGGTTTAGATTTATGATTCAGAAATATTAGACAGTATAAATCTTGTTGTTGAAGTAAAGAGCAGAAACAGAATTATTTAAAAAGCTCTAATTATTAATCGCTGCATTACTAATGGAATAAACAAGAGTTATTTAATCTGGTAGGTTTTAAAGCTTTTCTGCACTCTGCTCTCTTTTTTCAGACCTAAAACCAATTAACACCTATACACACACACACACACACACACACACGAATAGATGAATCAGCAGCTTCGGGCTTCATAACCACTGATATGACTCTCTGGGGTATGAAGCAGAATTTCTCTGGCACTAAGTTCATTAGTCAACACTAAAACAAACTCATCTTCCGCTGGACAGTGAAAAGCCGTCGAGTCAGCACAATGCCAAGGCGTTACTGACCTCACTGTATTCACCAACGTACAGACGCGATGGGTGTGTGTGTTAGGAAGAATCACCTCACACACCTTTAACCGAACCTGATTGGCTGAAAAGAGCATCTGGTTATTCAAAACACATTTCCATGTGGAGAAAAGAGACTGTTTATTTGTTCGTTAGAAGAAAATGAGGAGCAATTGTAGCCGTAGAAGCGTACAGTACGGTGTCATTGAGAGCACTGCCGAGTAAATGATGTATCAGAATTAATTTAGAGGCCACTACAGATGAAAAGAGGAGACGATGATGTCTCGGTTCTACTCTTCTAACAGCTCTCATAATGTTTATATGAAAACTAATTAATTTTCCACTGTGTGTGTGTGTGTGTCACAGCTATTTACAAACCATTACAATTTATTACATTATACATTATTTATTAAAGAATGACACATGATACTTTTTATTCATTTAGAGTTAGGTTTAGTGTTGAACACGTGGTGAAGGTACACTATATTGCCAAAAGTTTTGGGATGTCTGCCTTTACATGCACAAAACAGCTTCAACTCTTCTGGGAAGGCTTTCCACAAGGTTTAGGAGTGTGTTTATGGGAATTTTTGACCGTTCCTCTAGAAGCCCATTTGTGAGGTCAGGCACTGATGTTGGACGAGAAGGTCTGGCTCAAAGTCTCCACTCTAATTCATCCCAAAGGTGTTCTATGGGGTTGAGGTCAGGACTCTGTACAGGACAGTCAAGTTCCTCCACACCAAACTCACTCATCCATGTCTTTATGGACCTTGCTTTGGTCACTGGTGTGCAGTCATGTTGGAACAGGAAGGGGTCATCCCCAAACTGTTCCCACAAAGAGCATGAAATTGTCCAAAATGTCTTGGTATGAAGCTGAAGCATTAAGAGTTCCTTTCACTGGAACTAAGGGGCCGAGCCCAACCCCTGAAAAACAACACCTGAACTCAATGATTTGGAGGGGTGTCCCAATACTTTTGGCAATATCGTGTGGATGCTGATGTTTCACATAATCACACAAATTTGTTTAAAGCTAATATGAAATTTCAGTTAGTTGTTAGAGATGAGATGAGAACACATCTGATTTTCCTCTGTATGAGAAACCGAACCCTGGCGGATGTGGGCCGAGTGACGGCTGTAAAACCTTTTCTGCAGTTTTGAGGCCGTGTGTCTGTAGATTCGAGACAAGGCCAGACATCTGTGTGCTTTCGCAATGCACCACTCACCTTTCAGCTTCTTTCATTCTGCCTGGCTTTCTTAATCCCTGCTGCAGTCTTCCAGTCTTCACTGCTTAGTGATGTTGTGTCCCGTAGCCTCAGGCTGTCTCTGTACATTTCGCAGCAATACAGATGTAGCCAGATTTTAGCTAAGCCACATTCCTGCAATATAGTGTGAGGGTTATAACACACACAATCAGGCTGCTTCAGGCTGAATCATACAGCCATTTAAACCAGGTCGAAAACTGGAGCGTGGGGAAAATGACCACAATAAGAACAATCCAAATTGACAGAATCTGAGTCAGATTGGCCAGCATAAGAATCATTGCAGTCTGAACCAGAACCTGAATCATCGGAATTGGAATAGGAATTCTTCTTATTTTTCTCCAAATATTTTATCTATATCCCTATATTTTTCATGTCCACAACCTTTAAAATTTGCTCTTCTTCTGTCTTCAAAATGTAAGACAGTCGTTAAAAGCATTTCACTACATGTCGTACTGTGTATGATTTCGTATGTGATAAATAAAATTTGAATTCGAATTTGAAAAATCAGAATCATCAGGATATGACTCAGAATCATCACAATTCAAATCAGAATCTGAGTCAGAATAAGAAGCATCAGCATCTGAATTAGAATCATCAGAATAATAATCATGGCAGTCTGAATCAGAATAATCAAAATCTGAATCAGAATGTTCAGAATCAGGATGACCAGAAGAGTCAGGACAAGATTTCTATCAGTGACTTTCAGCAAAAAATATACATAGAAGACATTTTGATCTCAAACAGATCATCATGCTTAAACATTCAGAACAGAAATGTGAGCATTATGAAGGTTTAGTGGTCAGGGTGTGTAAAGTTGGATCATTTCTATAGAGTAGTGTAGTGAGTGTAATACTGTAGGGTAAATGTAAATGATGTAATCTGACATGAATACTGTGAAAGAGCTTCAGTCATTTTCCTGAGACTGAGACCCATACAGACTGATGATGTACAAGTATTTAAATCAGCAAAATGACCACCTGGGACTGATTCTCCTTATCACTGTTACCTTATTGTACATAGCGAGTGATAAGAGTTTTATCCTTCATCTTTAATAAGACTTTCTGATTAAAATGTCCCAGTGAAAGAGAAGCTGTAATGGCTCGCCTCACTTCACTGTGATATCCTGTGTCCTAAAAAAGATTTTAATATCGAGTTGTAAAATCAGATGAAAGAAAAATTAACAGATATTTAAAATATATATATATATATATATATATATATATAATTTATAAATAAATATATAAAATTTATTCATGAATAAATAAATAAATAAATAATAATAATAATAATAATAATAACAATGGCAAGAAATTGTATTGTAACAGAAGAGGAGAATAATAACAGAATCCACTTTTCTGTGCTTTCTGCTTTATGTGTTTATTATCTGTTTTTATTTTTTATTTTTTTGTATGAACAGATCCGTGCCATAAATGAAGCCCATGCTTATGAAACTCTCAGATTTGTGTGAAGCTGTCCTGCCTGGTGGCTGAAACTCATTTTCCTTTTAATCAAATCCTAATTACAGAAGAGACAGAAACACGGCAATGGTGTGAGTGTGGAGCTGGAGGGCTGAAATCACGCCCAATTCATCACGCAGATATAAATACAGTGCTCAGTATCAGCCCCTGTGCCGAGTGTTCCTCTGTTCCTACCTTCCGCTGTTCCTACCTTCCTACGTTCCTCTGTTCCTACCATCCTACATTCCTCCGTTCATACCTTTCTATGTTCCTACCTTTGTACGTTCCTCTGTTCCTATGTTCCGACCTTTCTACTTTTCTCTTTTCCTGTGTTCATGCGTTCCTCTGTTCCTGTGTTCCTCTGGTTCCATGTGAAGGCAGGTGACCGCTGAAGAGGTTCTGGGGTGCAGTAG